>NW_027469283.1:0-248259 GCF_051020765.1 Lasioglossum baleicum | reverse complement strand
GTTTCAGAAGTGTATTTCTGTGCGGAATCGCTGTTTCGCGTGCTAGATCAGTGCATTTGTATGCAGATATGCGAAATTGCCACGGAAACTCCGTTTCGGCAAGCACGATCACGATTTATTCGAGCTTATGTCAGATTCGACGATTCTTCGTTTCAGAAGTGTATTTCTGTGCGGAATCGCTGTTTCGCGTGCTATATCAGTGCATTTGCATGCAAGTATGCGAAATTTTAATAGAAACTCCGACCCGGCAAGCACGATCACAATTTATTCGAGCCTATGTCAGATTCGACGATTCTTTGTTTCAGAAGTGTATTTCTGTGCGGAATCGCTGTTTCGCGTGCTAGATCAGTGCATTTGTATGCAGATATGCGAAATTGGCACGGAAACTCCGATTCGGCAAGCACGATCACAATTTATTCGAGCCTATGTCAGTTTCGACATTCTTCGTTTCAGAAGTGTATTTCTGTGCGGAATCGCTGTTTCGCGCGCTAGATCAGTGCATTTGCATGCAAATATGCGAAATTGGCACGAAATCTCCGATTTGGCAAGCACGATCATGGTTTATTCGAGCTTATGTCAGATTCGACGATTATTCGTTTCACAAATGAATTTCTGTACGGAATCGCTGTTTAGCGTGCTAGATCAGTGCATTTGTATGCAAATATGCGAAATTGGACAGAAACTCCGACCAGGCAAGCACGATCACAATTTATTCGAGCCTATGTCAGATTCGACGATTCTTCGTTTCAGAAGTGTATTTCTGTGCGTAATCGCTGTTTCGCGCGCTAGATCAGTGCATTTGCATGCAAGTATGACAAATTGGAATAGAAACTCCGACCGCCAATCACGATCACGATTTATTAGAGCTTATGTCAGATTCGACGATTCTTCGTTTCAGAAGTGTATTTCAGTGCGGGGAAATCGCTGTTTCGCGCGCTAGGTCAGTGCATTTGCAGGCAAGTATGCCAAATTGGAATAGAAACTCCGACACGGCAAGCACGGTCACGATTTATTCGACGTTATGTCAGATTCGACGATTCTTCGTTTCAGAAGTGTATTTCTGTGCGGAATCGCTGTTTCGCGTGCTAGATCAGTGCATTTGCATGCAAATATGCGAAATTGGACAGAAACTCCGACCAGGCAAGCACGATCACAATTTTTCGAGCCTATGTCAGATTCGACGATTCTTCGTTTCAGAAGTGTATTTCAGTGCGGAATCGCTGTTTCGCGTGCTAGATCAGTGCATTTGCATACAAGTATGCCAAATTGGAATAGAAACTCCGACACGGCAAGCACGATCACGATTTATTCGACGTTATGTCAGATTCGACGATTCTTCGTTTCAGAAGTGTATTTCTCTGCGGAATCGCTGTTTCGCGTGCTAGATCAGTGCATTTGCATGCAAATATGCGAAATTGGACAGAAACTCCGACCAGGCAAGCACGATCACAATTTATTCGAGCCTATGTCAGATTCGACGATTCTTCGTTTCAGAAGTGTATTTTAGTGCGGAATCGCTGTTTCGCGTGCTAGATCAGTGCATTTGCATGCAAATATGCGAAATTGGCACGAAAACTCCGATTCGGCAAGCACGACCACGATTTATTCGAGCTTATGTCAGATTCGACGATTCTTCGTTTCAGAAGTATATTTCTGTGCGGAATCGCTGTTTCGCGCGCTAGATCAGTGCATTTGCATGCAAGTATGGCAAATTGGAATAAAAACTCCGACCGGCAATCACGATCACGATTTATTCGAGCTTATGTCAGATTCGACGATTCTTCGTTTCAGAAGTGTATTTCTGTGCGGAATCGCTGTTTCGCGTGCTATATGAGTGCATTTGCATGCAAGTATGCGAAATTGGAATAGAAACTCCGACCCGGCAAGCACGATCACAATTTATTCGAGCCTATGTCAGTTTCGACATTCTTCGTTTCTGAAGTGTATTTCTGTGCGGAATCGCTGTTTCGCGCGCTAGATCAGTGCATTTGCATGCAAGTATGACAAATTGGAATAGAAACTCCGACCGGCAATCACGATCACGATTTATTCGAGCTTATGTCAGATTCGACGATTCTTCGTTTCAGAAGTGTATTTCTGTGCGGAATCGCTGTTTCGCGCGCTAGATCAGTGCATTTGCAGGCAAGTATGCCAAATTGGAATAGAAACTCCGACACGGCAAGCACGATCACGATTTATTCGACGTTATGTCAGATTCGACGATTCTTCGTTTCAGAAGTGTATTTCTGTGCGGAATCGCTGTTTCGCGTGCTAGATCAGTGCATTTGCATGCAAATATGCGAAATTGGACAGAAACTCCGACCAGGCAAGCACGATCACAATTTATTCGAGCCTACGTCAGATTCGACGATTCTTCGTTTCAGAAGTGTATTTCTGTGCGTAATCGCTGTTTCGCGCGCTAGATCAGTGCATTTGCATGCAAGTATGACAAATTGGAATAGAAACTCCGACACGGCAAGCACGATCACGATTTATTCGACGTTATGTCAGATTCGACGATTCTTCGTTTCAGAAGTGTATTTCTGTGCGGAATCGCTGTTTCGCGTGCTAGATCAGTGCATTTGCATGCAAATATGCGAAATTGGACAGAAACTCCGACCAGGCAAGCACGATCACAATTTATTCGAGCCTATGTCAGATTCGACGATTCTTAGTTTCAGAAGTGTATTTCAGTGCGGAATCGCTGTTTCGCGTGCTAGATCAGTGCATTTGCATGCAAATATGCGAAATTGGCACGAAAACTCCGATTCGGCAAGCACGATCACGATTTATTCGAGCTTATGTCAGATTCGACAATTATTCGTTTCACAAATGAATTTCTGTGCGGAATCGCTGTTTCGCGTAGTAGATCAGTGCATTTGCAAGCAAGTATGCCAAATTGGAATAGAAACTCCGACCCGGCAAGCACGATCACGATTTATTCGAGCTTATGTCAGATTCGACGATTCTTCGTTTCAGAAGTGTATTTCTGTGCGGAATCGCTGTTTCGCGTGCTAGATCAGTGCATTTGCATGCAAATATGCGAAATTGGACAGAAACTCCGACCAGGCAAGCACGATCACAATTTATTCGAGCCTACGTCAGATTCGACGATTCTTCGTTTCAGAAGTGTATTTCTGTGCGTAATCGCTGTTTCGCGCGCTAGATCAGTGCATTTGCATGCAAGTATGACAAATTGGAATAGAAACTCCGACCGGCAATCACGATCACGATTTATTCGAGCTTATGTCAGATTCGACGATTCTTCGTTTCAGAAGTGTATTTCTGTGCGGAATCGCTGTTTCGCGCGCTAGATCAGTGCATTTGCAGGCAAGTATGCCAAATTGGAATAGAAACTCCGACACGGCAAGCACGATCACGATTTATTCGACGTTATGTCAGATTCGACGATTCTTCGTTTCAGAAGTGTATTTCTGTGCGGAATCGCTGTTTCGCGTGCTAGATCAGTGCATTTGCATGCAAATATGCGAAATTGGACAGAAACTCCGACCAGGCAAGCACGATCACAATTTATTCGAGCCTACGTCAGATTCGACGATTCTTCGTTTCAGAAGTGTATTTCTGTGCGTAATCGCTGTTTCGCGCGCTAGATCAGTGCATTTGCATGCAAGTATGACAAATTGGAATAGAAACTCCGACACGGCAAGCACGATCACGATTTATTCGACGTTATGTCAGATTCGACGATTCTTCGTTTCAGAAGTGTATTTCTGTGCGGAATCGCTGTTTCGCGTGCTAGATCAGTGCATTTGCATGCAAATATGCGAAATTGGACAGAAACTCCGACCAGGCAAGCACGATCACAATTTATTCGAGCCTATGTCAGATTCGACGATTCTTAGTTTCAGAAGTGTATTTCAGTGCGGAATCGCTGTTTCGCGTGCTAGATCAGTGCATTTGCATGCAAATATGCGAAATTGGCACGAAAACTCCGATTCGGCAAGCACGATCACGATTTATTCGAGCTTATGTCAGATTCGACAATTATTCGTTTCACAAATGAATTTCTGTGCGGAATCGCTGTTTCGCGTAGTAGATCAGTGCATTTGCAAGCAAGTATGCCAAATTGGAATAGAAACTCCGACCCGGCAAGCACGATCACGATTTATTCGAGCTTATGTCAGATTCGACGATTCTTTGTTTCAGAAGTGTATTTCTGTGCGGAATCGCTGTTTCGCGTGCTAGATCAGTGCATTTGTATGCAGATATGCGAAATTGGCACGGAAACTCCGATTCGGCAAGCACGATCATGATTTATTCGAGCTTATGTCAGATTCGACGATTCTTCGTTTCAGAAGTGTATTTCTGTGCGGAATCGCTGTTTCGCGTGCTATATCAATGCATTTGCATGCAAGTATGCGAAATTGGAATAGAAACTCCGACCCGGCAAGCACGATCACAATTTATTCGAGCCTATGTCAGTTTCGACATTCTTCGTTTCAGAAGTGTATTTCTGTGCGGAATCGCTGTTTCGCGCGCTAGATCAGTGCATTTGCATGCAAATATGCGAAATTGGCACGAAATCTCCGATTTGGCAATCACGATCATGGTTTATTCGAGCTTATGTCAGATTCGACGATTATTCGTTTCACAAATGAATTTCTGTACGGAATCGCTGTTTAGCGTGCTAGATCAGTGCATTTGTATGCAAATATGCGAAATTGGTACGGAAACTCCGATTCGGCAAGCACGACCACGATTTATTCGAGCTTATGTCAGATTCGACGATTCTTCGTTTCAGAAGTGTATTTCTGTGCGGAATCGCTGTTTCGCGCGCTAGATCAGTGCATTTGCATGCAAGTATGACAAATTGGAATAGAAACTCCGACCGGCAATCACGATCACGATTTATTCGAGCTTATGTCAGATTCGACGATTCTTCGTTTCAGAAGTGTATTTCTGTGCGGAATCGCTGTTTCGCGCGCTAGATCAGTGCATTTGCAGGCAAGTATGCCAAATTGGAATAGAAACTCCGACACGGCAAGCACGGTCACGATTTATTCGACGTTATGTCAGATTCGACGATTCTTCGTTTCAGAAGTGTATTCCTGTGCGTAATCGCTGTTTCGCGCGCTAGATCAGTGCATTTGCATGCAAGTATGACAAATTGGAATAGAAACTCCGACCGCCAATCACGATCACGATTTATTAGAGCTTATGTCAGATTCGACGATTCTTCGTTTCAGAAGTGTATTTCTGTGCGGAATCGCTGTTTCGCGCGCTAGATCAGTGCATTTGCATGCAAGTATGACAAATTGGAATAGAAACTCCGACCGCCAATCACGATCACGATTTATTAGAGCTTATGTCAGATTCGACGATTATTCGTTTCACAAATGAATTTCTGTGCGGCATCGCTGTTTCGCGTGCTAGATCAGTGCATTTGCATGCAAATATGCGAAATTGGACAGAAACTCCGACCAGGCAAGCACGATCACAATTTATTCGAGCCTACGTCAGATTCGACGATTCTTCGTTTCAGAAGTGTATTTCTGTGCGTAATCGCTGTTTCGCGCGCTAGATCAGTGCATTTGCATGCAAGTATGACAAATTGGAATAGAAACTCCGACACGGCAAGCACGATCACGATTTATTCGACGTTATGTCAGATTCGACGATTCTTCGTTTCAGAAGTGTATTTCTGTGCGGAATCGCTGTTTCGCGTGCTAGATCAGTGCATTTGCATGCAAATATGCGAAATTGGACAGAAACTCCGACCAGGCAAGCACGATCACAATTTATTCGAGCCTATGTCAGATTCGACGATTCTTAGTTTCAGAAGTGTATTTCAGTGCGGAATCGCTGTTTCGCGTGCTAGATCAGTGCATTTGCATGCAAATATGCGAAATTGGCACGAAAACTCCGATTCGGCAAGCACGATCACGATTTATTCGAGCTTATGTCAGATTCGACAATTATTCGTTTCACAAATGAATTTCTGTGCGGAATCGCTGTTTCGCGTAGTAGATCAGTGCATTTGCATGTAAATATGCGAAATTGGCACGAAAACTCCGATTCGGCAAGGACGATCACGATTTATTAGGGCTTATGTCAGATTCGACAATTATTCGTTTCACAAATGAATTTCTGTGCGGAATCGCTGTTTCGCGTAGTAGATCAGTGCATTTGCAAGCAAGTATGCCAAATTGGAATAGAAACTCCGACCCGGCAAGCACGATCACGATTTATTCGAGCTTATGTCAGATTCGACGATTCTTTGTTTCAGAAGTGTATTTCTGTGCGGAATCGCTGTTTCGCGTGCTAGATCAGTGCATTTGTATGCAGATATGCGAAATTGCCACGGAAACTCCGTTTCGGCAAGCACGATCACGATTTATTCGAGCTTATGTCAGATTCGACGATTCTTCGTTTCAGAAGTGTATTTCTGTGCGGAATCGCTGTTTCGCGTGCTATATCAGTGCATTTGCATGCAAGTATGCGAAATTTTAATAGAAACTCCGACCCGGCAAGCACGATCACAATTTATTCGAGCCTATGTCAGATTCGACGATTCTTTGTTTCAGAAGTGTATTTCTGTGCGGAATCGCTGTTTCGCGTGCTAGATCAGTGCATTTGTATGCAGATATGCGAAATTGGCACGGAAACTCCGATTCGGCAAGCACGATCACAATTTATTCGAGCCTATGTCAGTTTCGACATTCTTCGTTTCAGAAGTGTATTTCTGTGCGGAATCGCTGTTTCGCGCGCTAGATCAGTGCATTTGCATGCAAATATGCGAAATTGGCACGAAATCTCCGATTTGGCAAGCACGATCATGGTTTATTCGAGCTTATGTCAGATTCGACGATTATTCGTTTCACAAATGAATTTCTGTACGGAATCGCTGTTTAGCGTGCTAGATCAGTGCATTTGTATGCAAATATGCGAAATTGGACAGAAACTCCGACCAGGCAAGCACGATCACAATTTATTCGAGCCTATGTCAGATTCGACGATTCTTCGTTTCAGAAGTGTATTTCTGTGCGTAATCGCTGTTTCGCGCGCTAGATCAGTGCATTTGCATGCAAGTATGACAAATTGGAATAGAAACTCCGACCGCCAATCACGATCACGATTTATTAGAGCTTATGTCAGATTCGACGATTCTTCGTTTCAGAAGTGTATTTCAGTGCGGAATCGCTGTTTCGCGCGCTAGGTCAGTGCATTTGCAGGCAAGTATGCCAAATTGGAATAGAAACTCCGACACGGCAAGCACGGTCACGATTTATTCGACGTTATGTCAGATTCGACGATTCTTCGTTTCAGAAGTGTATTTCTGTGCGGAATCGCTGTTTCGCGTGCTAGATCAGTGCATTTGCATGCAAATATGCGAAATTGGACAGAAACTCCGACCAGGCAAGCACGATCACAATTTATTCGAGCCTATGTCAGATTCGACGATTCTTCGTTTCAGAAGTGTATTTCAGTGCGGAATCGCTGTTTCGCGTGCTAGATCAGTGCATTTGCATACAAGTATGCCAAATTGGAATAGAAACTCCGACACGGCAAGCACGATCACGATTTATTCGACGTTATGTCAGATTCGACGATTCTTCGTTTCAGAAGTGTATTTCTCTGCGGAATCGCTGTTTCGCGTGCTAGATCAGTGCATTTGCATGCAAATATGCGAAATTGGACAGAAACTCCGACCAGGCAAGCACGATCACAATTTATTCGAGCCTATGTCAGATTCGACGATTCTTCGTTTCAGAAGTGTATTTTAGTGCGGAATCGCTGTTTCGCGTGCTAGATCAGTGCATTTGCATGCAAATATGCGAAATTGGCACGAAAACTCCGATTCGGCAAGCACGATCACGATTTATTCGAGCTTATGTCAGATTCGACAATTATTCGTTTCACAAATGAATTTCTGTGCGGAATCGCTGTTTCGCGTAGTAGATCAGTGCATTTGCAAGCAAGTATGCCAAATTGGAATAGAAACTCCGACCCGGCAAGCACGATCACGATTTATTCGAGCTTATGTCAGATTCGACGATTCTTTGTTTCAAAAGTGTATTTCTGTGCGGAATCGCTGTTTCGCGTGCTAGATCAGTGCATTTGTATGCAAGTATGCGAAATTGGCACGGAAACTCCGATTCGGCAAGCACGACCACGATTTATTCGAAGCTTATGTCAGATTCGACGATTCTTCGTTTCAGAAGTATATTTCTGTGCGGAATCGCTGTTTCGCGCGCTAGATCAGTGCATTTGCATGCAAGTATGGCAAATTGGAATAGAAACTCCGACCGGCAATCACGATCACGATTTATTCGAGCTTATGTCAGATTCGACGATTCTTCGTTTCAGAAGTGTATTTCTGTGCGGAATCGCTGTTTCGCGTGCTATATGAGTGCATTTGCATGCAAGTATGCGAAATTGGAATAGAAACTCCGACCCGGCAAGCACGATCACGATTTATTCGAGCCTATGTCAGTTTCGACATTCTTCGTTTCTGAAGTGTATTTCTGTGCGGAATCGCTGTTTCGCGCGCTAGATCAGTGCATTTGCATGCAAGTATGACAAATTGGAATAGAAACTCCGACCGGCAATCACGATCACGATTTATTCGAGCTTATGTCAGATTCGACGATTCTTCGTTTCAGAAGTGTATTTCTGTGCGGAATCGCTGTTTCGCGCGCTAGATCAGTGCATTTGCAGGCAAGTATGCCAAATTGGAATAGAAACTCCGACACGGCAAGCACGATCACGATTTATTCGACGTTATGTCAGATTCGACGATTCTTCGTTTCAGAAGTGTATTTCTGTGCGGAATCGCTGTTTCGCGTGCTAGATCAGTGCATTTGCATGCAAATATGCGAAATTGGACAGAAACTCCGACCAGGCAAGCACGATCACAATTTATTCGAGCCTATGTCAGATTCGACGATTCTTAGTTTCAGAAGTGTATTTCAGTGCGGAATCGCTGTTTCGCGTGCTAGATCAGTGCATTTGCATGCAAATATGCGAAATTGGCACGAAAACTCCGATTCGGCAAGCACGATCACGATTTATTCGAGCTTATGTCAGATTCGACAATTATTCGTTTCACAAATGAATTTCTGTGCGGAATCGCTGTTTCGCGTAGTAGATCAGTGCATTTGCAAGCAAGTATGCCAAATTGGAATAGAAACTCCGACCCGGCAAGCACGATCACGATTTATTCGAGCTTATGTCAGATTCGACGATTCTTTGTTTCAGAAGTGTATTTCTGTGCGGAATCGCTGTTTCGCGTGCTAGATCAGTGCATTTGCATGCAAATATGCGAAATTGGACAGAAACTCCGACCAGGCAAGCACGATCACAATTTATTCGAGCCTATGTCAGATTCGACGATTCTTAGTTTCAGAAGTGTATTTCAGTGCGGAATCGCTGTTTCGCGTGCTAGATCAGTGCATTTGCATGCAAATATGCGAAATTGGCACGAAAACTCCGATTCGGCAAGCACGATCACGATTTATTCGAGCTTATGTCAGATTCGACAATTATTCGTTTCACAAATGAATTTCTGTGCGGAATCGCTGTTTCGCGTAGTAGATCAGTGCATTTGCAAGCAAGTATGCCAAATTGGAATAGAAACTCCGACCCGGCAAGCACGATCACGATTTATTCGAGCTTATGTCAGATTCGACGATTCTTTGTTTCAGAAGTGTATTTCTGTGCGGAATCGCTGTTTCGCGTGCTAGATCAGTGCATTTGTATGCAGATATGCGAAATTGGCACGGAAACTCCGATTCGGCAAGCACGATCATGATTTATTCGAGCTTATGTCAGATTCGACGATTCTTCGTTTCAGAAGTGTATTTCTGTGCGGAATCGCTGTTTCGCGTGCTATATCAATGCATTTGCATGCAAGTATGCGAAATTGGAATAGAAACTCCGACCCGGCAAGCACGATCACAATTTATTCGAGCCTATGTCAGTTTCGACATTCTTCGTTTCAGAAGTGTATTTCTGTGCGGAATCGCTGTTTCGCGCGCTAGATCAGTGCATTTGCATGCAAATATGCGAAATTGGCACGAAATCTCCGATTTGGCAATCACGATCATGGTTTATTCGAGCTTATGTCAGATTCGACGATTATTCGTTTCACAAATGAATTTCTGTACGGAATCGCTGTTTAGCGTGCTAGATCAGTGCATTTGTATGCAAATATGCGAAATTGGTACGGAAACTCCGATTCGGCAAGCACGACCACGATTTATTCGAGCTTATGTCAGATTCGACGATTCTTCGTTTCAGAAGTGTATTTCTGTGCGGAATCGCTGTTTCGCGCGCTAGATCAGTGCATTTGCATGCAAGTATGACAAATTGGAATAGAAACTCCGACCGGCAATCACGATCACGATTTATTCGAGCTTATGTCAGATTCGACGATTCTTCGTTTCAGAAGTGTATTTCTGTGCGGAATCGCTGTTTCGCGCGCTAGATCAGTGCATTTGCAGGCAAGTATGCCAAATTGGAATAGAAACTCCGACACGGCAAGCACGGTCACGATTTATTCGACGTTATGTCAGATTCGACGATTCTTCGTTTCAGAAGTGTATTTCTGTGCGTAATCGCTGTTTCGCGCGCTAGATCAGTGCATTTGCATGCAAGTATGACAAATTGGAATAGAAACTCCGACCGCCAATCACGATCACGATTTATTAGAGCTTATGTCAGATTCGACGATTCTTCGTTTCAGAAGTGTATTTCTGTGCGGAATCGCTGTTTCGCGCGCTAGATCAGTGCATTTGCAGGCAAGTATGCCAAATTGGAATAGAAACTCCGACACGGCAAGCACGGTCACGATTTATTCGACGTTATGTCAGATTCGACGATTCTTCGTTTCAGAAGTGTATTTCTGTGCGGAATCGCTGTTTCGCGTGCTAGATCAGTGCATTTGCATGCAAATATGCGAAATTGGACAGAAACTCCGACCAGGCAAGCACGATCACAATTTATTCGAGCCTATGTCAGATTCGACGATTCTTCGTTTCAGAAGTGTATTTTAGTGCGGAATCGCTGTTTCGCGTGCTAGATCAGTGCATTTGCATGCAAATATGCGAAATTGGCACGAAAACTCCGATTCGGCAAGCACGATCACGATTTATTCGAGCTTATGTCAGATTCGACAATTATTCGTTTCACAAATGAATTTCTGTGCGGCATCGCTGTTTCGCGTAGTAGATCAGTGCATTTGCAAGCAAGTATGCCAAATTGGAATAGAAACTCCGACCCGGCAAGCACGATCACGATTTATTCGAGCTTATGTCAGATTCGACGATTCTTTGTTTCAGAAGTGTATTTCTGTGCGGAATCGCTGTTTCGCGTGCTAGATCAGTGCATTTGCATGCAAGTATGCGAAATTGGAATAGAAACTCCGACCCGGCAAGCACGATCACAATTTATTCGAGCCTATGTCAGATTCCACGATTCTTCGTTTCAGAAGTGTATTTCTGTGCGGAATCGCTGTTTCGCGCGCTAGATCAGTGCATTTGCATGCAAGTATGACAAATTGGAATAGAAACTCCGACCGGCAATCACGATCACGATTTATTCGACGTTATGTCAGATTCGACGAATCTTCGTTTCAGAAGTGTATTTCTGTGCGGAATCGCTGTTTCGCGTGCTAGATCAGTGCATTTGCATGCAAATATGCGAAATTGGACAGAAACTCCGACCAGGCAAGCACGATCACAATTTATTCGAGCCTATGTCAGATTCCACGATTCTTCGTTTCAGAAGTGTATTTCTGTGCGGAATCGCTGTTTCGCGCGCTAGATCAGTGCATTTGCATGCAAGTATGACAAATTGGAATAGAAACTCCGACCGGCAATCACGATCACGATTTATTCGAGCTTATGTCAGATTCGACGATTCTTCGTTTCAGAAGTGTATTTCTGTGCGGAATCGCTGTTTCGCGCGCTAGATCAGTGCATTTGCAGGCAAGTATGCCAAATTGGAATAGAAACTCCGACACGGCAAGCACGATCACGATTTATTCGACGTTATGTCAGATTCGACGAATCTTCGTTTCAGAAGTGTATTTCTGTGCGGAATCGCTGTTTCGCGTGCTAGATCAGTGCATTTGCATGCAAATATGCGAAATTGGCACGAAAACTCCGATTCGGCAAGCACGATCACGATTTATTCGAGCTTATGTCAGATTCGACAATTATTCGTTTCACAAATGAATTTCTGTGCGGAATCGCTGTTTCGCGTAGTAGATCAGTGCATTTGCAAGCAAGTATGCCAAATTGGAATAGAAACTCCGACCCGGCAAGCACGATCACGATTTATTCGAGCTTATGTCAGATTCGACGATTCTTTGTTTCAGAAGTGTATTTCTGTGCGGAATCGCTGTTTCGCGTGCTAGATCAGTGCATTTGTATGCAGATATGCGAAATTGGCACGGAAACTCCGATTCGGCAAGCACGATCATGATTTATTCGAGCTTATGTCAGATTCGACGATTCTTCGTTTCAGAAGTGTATTTCTGTGCGGAATCGCTGTTTCGCGTGCTATATCAATGCATTTGCATGCAAGTATGCGAAATTGGAATAGAAACTCCGACCCGGCAAGCACGATCACAATTTATTCGAGCCTATGTCAGTTTCGACATTCTTCGTTTCAGAAGTGTATTTCTGTGCGGAATCGCTGTTTCGCGCGCTAGATCAGTGCATTTGCATGCAAATATGCGAAATTGGCACGAAATCTCCGATTTGGCAATCACGATCATGGTTTATTAGAGCTTATGTCAGATTCGACGATTATTCGTTTCACAAATGAATTTCTGTACGGAATCGCTGTTTAGCGTGCTAGATCAGTGCATTTGTATGCAAATATGCGAAATTGGTACGGAAACTCCGATTCGGCAAGCACGACCACGATTTATTCGAGCTTATGTCAGATTCGACGATTCTTCGTTTCAGAAGTGTATTTCTGTGCGGAATCGCTGTTTCGCGCGCTAGATCAGTGCATTTGCATGCAAGTATGACAAATTGTAATAGAAACTCCGACCGGCAATCACGATCACGATTTATTCGAGCTTATGTCAGATTCGACGATTCTTCGTTTCAGAAGTGTATTTCTGTGCGGAATCGCTGTTTCGCGCGCTAGATCAGTGCATTTGCAGGCAAGTATGCCAAATTGGAATAGAAACTCCGACACGGCAAGCACGGTCACGATTTATTCGACGTTATGTCAGATTCGACGATTCTTCGTTTCAGAAGTGTATTTCTGTGCGGAATCGCTGTTTCGCGTGCTAGATCAGTGCATTTGCATGCAAATATGCGAAATTGGACAGAAACTCCGACCAGGCAAGCACGATCACAATTTATTCGAGCCTATGTCAGATTCGACGATTCTTCGTTTCAGAAGTGTATTTCTGTGCGTAATCGCTGTTTCGCGCGCTAGATCAGTGCATTTGCATGCAAGTATGACAAATTGGAATAGAAACTCCGACCGCCAATCACGATCACGATTTATTAGAGCTTATGTCAGATTCGACGATTCTTCGTTTCAGAAGTGTATTTCAGTGCGGAATCGCTGTTTCGCGTGCTAGATCAGTGCATTTGCATGCAAATATGCGAAATTGGACAGAAACTCCGACCAGGCAAGCACGATCACAATTTATTCGAGCCTATGTCAGATTCGACGATTCTTCGTTTCAGAAGTGTATTTCAGTGCGGAATCGCTGTTTCGCGTGCTAGATCAGTGCATTTGCATGCAAATATGCGAAATTGGCACGAAAACTCCGATTCGGCAAGCACGATCACGATTTATTCGAGCTTATGTCAGATTCGACGATTCTTTGTTTCAGAAGTGTATTTCTGTGCGGAATCGCTGTTTCGCGTGCTAGATCAGTGCATTTGTATGCAGATATGCGATATTGGCACGGAAACTCCGATTCGGCAAGCACGATCATGATTTATTCGAGCTTATGTCAGATTCGACGATTCTTCGTTTCAGAAGTGTATTTCTGTGCGGAATCGCTGTTTCGCGTGCTATATCAATGCATTTGCATGCAAGTATGCGAAATTGGAATAGAAACTCCGACCCGGCAAGCACGATCACAATTTATTCGAGCCTATGTCAGTTTCGACATTCTTCGTTTCAGAAGTGTATTTCTGTGCGGAATCGCTGTTTCGCGCGCTAGATCAGTGCATTTGCATGCAAATATGCGAAATTGGCACGAAATCTCCGATTTGGCAATCACGATCATGGTTTATTCGAGCTTATGTCAGATTCGACGAATATTCGTTTCACAAATGAATTTCTGTACGGAATCGCTTTTTAGCGTGCTAGATCAGTGCATTTGTATGCAAATATGCGAAATTGGTACGGAAACTCCGATTCGGCAAGCACGACCACGATTTATTCGAGCTTATGTCAGATTCGACGATTCTTCGTTTCAGAAGTGTATTTCTGTGCGGAATCGCTGTTTCGCGCGCTAGATCAGTGCATTTGCATGCAAGTATGACAAATTGGAATAGAAACTCCGACCGGCAATCACGATCACGATTTATTCGAGCTTATGTCAGATTCGACGATTCTTCGTTTCAGAAGTGTATTTCTGTGCGGAATCGCTGTTTCGCGCGCTAGATCAGTGCATTTGCAGGCAAGTATGCCAAATTGGAATAGAAACTCCGACACGGCAAGCACGGTCACGATTTATTCGACGTTATGTCAGATTCGACGATTCTTCGTTTCAGAAGTGTATTTCTGTGCGGAATCGCTGTTTCGCGTGCTAGATCAGTGCATTTGCATGCAAATATGCGAAATTGGACAGAAACTCCGACCAGGCAAGCACGATCACAATTTATTCGAGCCTATGTCAGATTCGACGATTCTTCGTTTCAGAAGTGTATTTCTGTGCGTAATCGCTGTTTCGCGCGCTAGATCAGTGCATTTGCATGCAAGTATGACAAATTGGAATAGAAACTCCGACCGCCAATCACGATCACGATTTATTAGAGCTCATGTCAGATTCGACGATTCTTCGTTTCAGAAGTGTATTTCTGTGCGTAATCGCTGTTTCGCGCGCTAGATCAGTGCATTTGCATGCAAGTATGACAAATTGGAATAGAAACTCCGACCGGCAATCACGATCACGATTTATTCGAGCTTATGTCAGATTCGACGATTCTTCGTTTCAGAAGTGTATTTCTGTGCGGAATCGCTGTTTCGCGCGCTAGATCAGTGCATTTGCAGGCAAGTATGCCAAATTGGAATAGAAACTCCGACACGGCAAGCACGGTCACAATTTATTCGACGTTATGTCAGATTGGACGATTCTTCGTTTCAGAAGTGTATTTCTGTGCGGAATCGCTGTTTCGCGTGCTAGATCAGTGCATTTGGATGCAAATATGCGAAATTGGACAGAAACTCCGACCAGGCAAGCACGATCACAATTTATTCGAGCCTATGTCAGATTCGACGATTCTTCGTTTCAGAAGTGTATTTCTGTGCGTAATCGCTGTTTCGCGCGCTAGATCAGTGCATTTGCATGCAAGTATGACAAATTGGAATAGAAACTCCGACCGCCAATCACGATCACGATTTATTAGAGCTTATGTCAGATTCGACGATTCTTCGTTTCAGAAGTGTATTTCTGTGCGGAATCGCTGTTTCGCGTGCTAGATCAGTGCATTTGGATGCAAATATGCGAAATTGGACAGAAACTCCGACCAGGCAAGCACGATCACAATTTATTCGAGCCTATGTCAGATTCGACGATTCTTCGTTTCAGAAGTGTATTTCTGTGCGTAATCGCTGTTTCGCGCGCTAGATCAGTGCATTTGCATGCAAGTATGACAAATTGGAATAGAAACTCCGACCGCCAATCACGATCACGATTTATTAGAGCTTATGTCAGATTCGACGATTCTTCGTTTCAGAAGTGTATTTCAGTGCGGAATCGCTGTTTCGCGTGCTATATCAGTGCATTTGCATGCAAGTATGCGAAATTGGAATAGAAACTCCGACCCGGCAAGCACGATCACAATTTATTCGAGCCTATGTCAGTTTCGACATTCTTCGTTTCTGAAGTGTATTTCTGTGCGGAATCGCTGTTTCGCGTGTTAGATCAGTGCATTTGCATGCAAACATTCCAAATTGGCACAGAAACTCCGATCCGCACAAACACGATCACGATTTATTCGAGCTCATGTCAGATTCGACGATTCTTCGTTTCAGAAGTGTATTTCTGTGCGTAATCGCTGTTTCGCGCGCTAGATCAGTGCATTTGCATGCAAGTATGACAAATTGGAATAGAAACTCCGACCGGCAATCACGATCACGATTTATTCGAGCTTATGTCAGATTCGACGATTCTTCGTTTCAGAAGTGTATTTCTGTGCGGAATCGCTGTTTCGCGCGCTAGATCAGTGCATTTGCAGGCAAGTATGCCAAATTGGAATAGAAACTCCGACACGGCAAGCACGGTCACAATTTATTCGACGTTATGTCAGATTGGACGATTCTTCGTTTCAGAAGTGTATTTCTGTGCGGAATCGCTGTTTCGCGTGCTAGATCAGTGCATTTGGATGCAAATATGCGAAATTGGACAGAAACTCCGACCAGGCAAGCACGATCACAATTTATTCGAGCCTATGTCAGATTCGACGATTCTTCGTTTCAGAAGTGTATTTCTGTGCGTAATCGCTGTTTCGCGCGCTAGATCAGTGCATTTGCATGCAAGTATGACAAATTGGAATAGAAACTCCGACCGCCAATCACGATCACGATTTATTAGAGCTTATGTCAGATTCGACGATTCTTCGTTTCAGAAGTGTATTTCTGTGCGGAATCGCTGTTTCGCGTGCTAGATCAGTGCATTTGGATGCAAATATGCGAAATTGGACAGAAACTCCGACCAGGCAAGCACGATCACAATTTATTCGAGCCTATGTCAGATTCGACGATTCTTCGTTTCAGAAGTGTATTTCTGTGCGTAATCGCTGTTTCGCGCGCTAGATCAGTGCATTTGCATGCAAGTATGACAAATTGGAATAGAAACTCCGACCGCCAATCACGATCACGATTTATTAGAGCTTATGTCAGATTCGACGATTCTTCGTTTCAGAAGTGTATTTCTGTGCGGAATCGCTGTTTCGCGCGCTAGATCAGTGCATTTGCAGGCAAGTATGCCAAATTGGAATAGAAACTCCGACACGGCAAGCACGGTCACGATTTATTCGACGTTATGTAAGATTCGACGATTCTTCGTTTCAGAAGTGTATTTTAGTGCGGAATCGCTGTTTCGCGTGCTAGATCAGTGCATTTGCATGCAAGTATGACAAATTGGAATAGAAACTCCGACCGGCAATCACGATCACGATTTATTCGAGCTTATGTCAGATTCGACGATTCTTCGTTTCAGAAGTGTATTTCTGTGCGGAATCGCTGTTTCGCGCGCTAGATCAGTGCATTTGCAGGCAAGTATGCCAAATTGGAATAGAAACTCCGACACGGCAAGCACGGTCACGATTTATTCGACGTTATGTCAGATTCGACGATTCTTCGTTTCAGAAGTGTATTTCTGTGCGGAATCGCTGTTTCGCGTGCTAGATCAGTGCATTTGCATGCAAATATGCGAAATTGGACAGAAACTCCGACCAGGCAAGCACGATCACAATTTATTCGAGCCTATGTCAGATTCGACGATTCTTCGTTTCAGAAGTGTATTTCTGTGCGTAATCGCTGTTTCGCGCGCTAGATCAGTGCATTTGCATGCAAGTATGACAAATTGGAATAGAAACTCCGACCGCCAATCACGATCACGATTTATTAGAGCTTATGTCAGATTCGACGATTCTTCGTTTCAGAAGTGTATTTCAGTGCGGAATCGCTGTTTCGCGTGCTAGATCAGTGCATTTGCATGCAAATATGCGAAATTGGACAGAAACTCCGACCAGGCAAGCACGATCACAATTTATTCGAGCCTATGTCAGATTCGACGATTCTTCGTTTCAGAAGTGTATTTCAGTGCGGAATCGCTGTTTCGCGTGCTAGATCAGTGCATTTGCATGCAAATATGCGAAATTGGCACGAAAACTCCGATTCGGCAAGCACGATCACGATTTATTCGAGCTTATGTCAGATTCGACGATTCTTTGTTTCAGAAGTGTATTTCTGTGCGGAATCGCTGTTTCGCGTGCTAGATCAGTGCATTTGTATGCAGATATGCGATATTGGCACGGAAACTCCGATTCGGCAAGCACGATCATGATTTATTCGAGCTTATGTCAGATCCGACGATTCTTCGTTTCAGAAGTGTATTTCTGTGCGGAATCGCTGTTTCGCGTGCTATATCAATGCATTTGCATGCAAGTATGCGAAATTGGAATAGAAACTCCGACCCGGCAAGCACGATCACAATTTATTCGAGCCTATGTCAGTTTCGACATTCTTCGTTTCAGAAGTGTATTTCTGTGCGGAATCGCTGTTTCGCGCGCTAGATCAGTGCATTTGCATGCAAATATGCGAAATTGGCACGAAATCTCCGATTTGGCAATCACGATCATGGTTTATTCGAGCTTATGTCAGATTCGACGAATATTCGTTTCACAAATGAATTTCTGTACGGAATCGCTTTTTAGCGTGCTAGATCAGTGCATTTGTATGCAAATATGCGAAATTGGTACGGAAACTCCGATTCGGCAAGCACGACCACGATTTATTCGAGCTTATGTCAGATTCGACGATTCTTCGTTTCAGAAGTGTATTTCTGTGCGGAATCGCTGTTTCGCGCGCTAGATCAGTGCATTTGCATGCAAGTATGACAAATTGGAATAGAAACTCCGACCGGCAATCACGATCACGATTTATTCGAGCTTATGTCAGATTCGACGATTCTTCGTTTCAGAAGTGTATTTCTGTGCGGAATCGCTGTTTCGCGCGCTAGATCAGTGCATTTGCAGGCAAGTATGCCAAATTGGAATAGAAACTCCGACACGGCAAGCACGGTCACGATTTATTCGACGTTATGTCAGATTCGACGATTCTTCGTTTCAGAAGTGTATTTCTGTGCGGAATCGCTGTTTCGCGTGCTAGATCAGTGCATTTGCATGCAAATATGCGAAATTGGACAGAAACTCCGACCAGGCAAGCACGATCACAATTTATTCGAGCCTATGTCAGATTCGACGATTCTTCGTTTCAGAAGTGTATTTCTGTGCGTAATCGCTGTTTCGCGCGCTAGATCAGTGCATTTGCATGCAAGTATGACAAATTGGAATAGAAACTCCGACCGCCAATCACGATCACGATTTATTAGAGCTTATGTCAGATTCGACGATTCTTCGTTTCAGAAGTGTATTTCAGTGCGGAATCGCTGTTTCGCGTGCTATATCAGTGCATTTGCATGCAAGTATGCGAAATTGGAATAGAAACTCCGACCCGGCAAGCACGATCACAATTTATTCGAGCCTATGTCAGTTTCGACATTCTTCGTTTCTGAAGTGTATTTCTGTGCGGAATCGCTGTTTCGCGTGTTAGATCAGTGCATTTGCATGCAAACATTCCAAATTGGCACAGAAACTCCGATCCGCACAAACACGATCACGATTTATTCGAGCTCATGTCAGATTCGACGATTCTTCGTTTCAGAAGTGTATTTCTGTGCGTAATCGCTGTTTCGCGCGCTAGATCAGTGCATTTGCATGCAAGTATGACAAATTGGAATAGAAACTCCGACCGCCAATCACGATCACGATTTATTAGAGCTTATGTCAGATTCGACGATTCTTCGTTTCAGAAGTGTATTTCTGTGCGGAATCGCTGTTTCGCGTGCTAGATCAGTGCATTTGGATGCAAATATGCGAAATTGGACAGAAACTCCGACCAGGCAAGCACGATCACAATTTATTCGAGCCTATGTCAGATTCGACGATTCTTCGTTTCAGAAGTGTATTTCTGTGCGTAATCGCTGTTTCGCGCGCTAGATCAGTGCATTTGCATGCAAGTATGACAAATTGGAATAGAAACTCCGACCGCCAATCACGATCACGATTTATTAGAGCTTATGTCAGATTCGACGATTCTTCGTTTCAGAAGTGTATTTCTGTGCGGAATCGCTGTTTCGCGCGCTAGATCAGTGCATTTGCAGGCAAGTATGCCAAATTGGAATAGAAACTCCGACACGGCAAGCACGGTCACGATTTATTCGACGTTATGTCAGATTCGACGATTCTTCGTTTCAGAAGTGTATTTTAGTGCGGAATCGCTGTTTCGCGTGCTAGATCAGTGCATTTGCATGCAAGTATGACAAATTGGAATAGAAACTCCGACCGGCAATCACGATCACGATTTATTCGAGCTTATGTCAGATTCGACGATTCTTCGTTTCAGAAGTGTATTTCTGTGCGGAATCGCTGTTTCGCGCGCTAGATCAGTGCATTTGCAGGCAAGTATGCCAAATTGGAATAGAAACTCCGACACGGCAAGCACGGTCACGATTTATTCGACGTTATGTCAGATTCGACGATTCTTCGTTTCAGAAGTGTATTTCTGTGCGGAATCGCTGTTTCGCGTGCTAGATCAGTGCATTTGCATGCAAATATGCGAAATTGGTACGGAAACTCCGATTCGGCAAGCACGACCACGATTTATTCGAGCTTATGTCAGATTCGACGATTCTTCGTTTCAGAAGTGTATTTCTGTGCGGAATCGCTGTTTCGCGCGCTAGATCAGTGCATTTGCATGCAAGTATGACAAATTGGAATAGAAACTCCGACCGGCAATCACGATCACGATTTATTCGAGCTTATGTCAGATTCGACGATTCTTCGTTTCAGAAGTGTATTTCTGTGCGGAATCGCTGTTTCGCGCGCTAGATCA
This sequence comes from Lasioglossum baleicum, assembly GCF_051020765.1. Classification (NCBI taxonomy): domain Eukaryota; kingdom Metazoa; phylum Arthropoda; class Insecta; order Hymenoptera; family Halictidae; genus Lasioglossum; species Lasioglossum baleicum. The sequence goes on along the minus strand of NW_027469283.1, from coordinate 227,415 downwards.
GTGCATTTGCAGGCAAGTATGCCAAATTGGACAGAAACTCCGACCAGGCAAGCACGATCACAATTTATTCGAGCCTATGTCAGATTCGACGATTCTTCGTTTCAGAAGTGTATTTCTGTGCGTAATCGCTGTTTCGCGCGCTAGATCAGTGCATTTGCATGCAAGTATGACAAATTGGAATAGAAACTCCGACCGCCAATCACGATCACGATTTATTAGAGCTTATGTCAGATTCGACGATTCTTCGTTTCAGAAGTGTATTTCAGTGCGGAATCGCTGTTTCGCGTGCTAGATCAGTGCATTTGCATACAAGTATGCCAAATTGGAATAGAAACTCCGACACGGCAAGCACGATCACGATTTATTCGACGTTATGTCAGATTCGACGATTCTTCGTTTCAGAAGTGTATTTCTGTGCGGAATCGCTGTTTCGCGTGCTAGATCAGTGCATTTGCATGCAAATATGCGAAATTGGACAGAAACTCCGACCAGGCAAGCACGATCACAATTTATTCGAGCCTATGTCAGATTCGACGATTCTTCGTTTCAGAAGTGTATTTCAGTGCGGAATCGCTGTTTCGCGTGCTAGATCAGTGCATTTGCATGCAAATATGCGAAATTGGCACGAAAACTCCGATTCGGCAAGCACGATCACGATTTATTCGAGCTTATGTCAGATTCGACAATTATTCGTTTCACAAATGAATTTCTGTGCGGAATCGCTGTTTCGCGTAGTAGATCACTGCATTTGCAAGCAAGTATGCCAAATTGGAATAGAAACTCCGACCCGGCAAGCTCGATCACGATTTATTCGAGCTTATGTCAGATTCGACGATTCTTTGTTTCAGAAGTGTATTTCTGTGCGGAATCGCTGTTTCGCGTGCTAGATCAGTGCATTTGTATGCAGATATGCGAAATTGGCACGGAAACTCCGATTCGGCAAGCACGATCATGATTTATTCGAGCTTATGTCAGATTCGACGATTCTTCGTTCCAGAAGTGTATTTCTGTGCGGAATCGCTGTTTCGCGTGCTATATCAGTGCATTTGCATGCAAATATGCGAAATTGGACAGAAACTCCGACCAGGCAAGCACGATCACAATTTATTCGAGCCTATGTCAGATTCGACGATTCTTCGTTTCAGAAGTGTATTTATGTGCGGAATCGCTGTTTCGCGTGCTAGATCAGTGCATTTGGATGCAAATATGCGAAATTGGACAGAAACTCCGACCAGGCAAGCACGATCACAATTTATTCGAGCCTATGTCAGATTCGACGATTCTTCGTTTCAGAAGTGTATTTCTGTGCGTAATCGCTGTTTCGCGCGCTAGATCAGTGCATTTGCATGCAAGTATGACAAATTGGAATAGAAACTCCGACCGCCAATCACGATCACGATTTATTAGAGCTTATGTCAGATTCGACGATTCTTCGTTTCAGAAGTGTATTTCTGTGCGGAATCGCTGTTTCGCGCGCTAGATCAGTGCATTTGCAGGCAAGTATGCCAAATTGGAATAGAAACTCCGACACGGCAAGCACGGTCACGATTTATTCGACGTTATGTCAGATTCGACGATTCTTCGTTTCAGAAGTGTATTTTAGTGCGGAATCGCTGTTTCGCGTGCTAGATCAGTGCATTTGCATGCAAGTATGACAAATTGGAATAGAAACTCCGACCGGCAATCACGATCACGATTTATTCGAGCTTATGTCAGATTCGACGATTCTTCGTTTCAGAAGTGTATTTCTGTGCGGAATCGCTGTTTCGCGCGCTAGATCAGTGCATTTGCAGGCAAGTATGCCAAATTGGAATAGAAACTCCGACACGGCAAGCACGGTCACGATTTATTCGACGTTATGTCAGATTCGACGATTCTTCGTTTCAGAAGTGTATTTCTGTGCGGAATCGCTGTTTCGCGTGCTAGATCAGTGCATTTGCATGCAAATATGCGAAATTGGACAGAAACTCCGACCAGGCAAGCACGATCACAATTTATTCGAGCCTATGTCAGATTCGACGATTCTTCGTTTCAGAAGTGTATTTCTGTGCGTAATCGCTGTTTCGCGCGCTAGATCAGTGCATTTGCATGCAAGTATGACAAATTGGAATAGAAACTCCGACCGCCAATCACGATCACGATTTATTAGAGCTTATGTCAGATTCGACGATTCTTCGTTTCAGAAGTGTATTTCAGTGCGGAATCGCTGTTTCGCGTGCTAGATCAGTGCATTTGCATGCAAATATGCGAAATTGGACAGAAACTCCGACCAGGCAAGCACGATCACAATTTATTCGAGCCTATGTCAGATTCGACGATTCTTCGTTTCAGAAGTGTATTTCAGTGCGGAATCGCTGTTTCGCGTGCTAGATCAGTGCATTTGCATGCAAATATGCGAAATTGGCACGAAAACTCCGATTCGGCAAGCACGATCACGATTTATTCGAGCTTATGTCAGATTCGACGATTCTTTGTTTCAGAAGTGTATTTCTGTGCGGAATCGCTGTTTCGCGTGCTAGATCAGTGCATTTGTATGCAGATATGCGATATTGGCACGGAAACTCCGATTCGGCAAGCACGATCATGATTTATTCGAGCTTATGTCAGATCCGACGATTCTTCGTTTCAGAAGTGTATTTCTGTGCGGAATCGCTGTTTCGCGTGCTATATCAATGCATTTGCATGCAAGTATGCGAAATTGGAATAGAAACTCCGACCCGGCAAGCACGATCACAATTTATTCGAGCCTATGTCAGTTTCGACATTCTTCGTTTCAGAAGTGTATTTCTGTGCGGAATCGCTGTTTCGCGCGCTAGATCAGTGCATTTGCATGCAAATATGCGAAATTGGCACGAAATCTCCGATTTGGCAATCACGATCATGGTTTATTCGAGCTTATGTCAGATTCGACGAATATTCGTTTCACAAATGAATTTCTGTACGGAATCGCTTTTTAGCGTGCTAGATCAGTGCATTTGTATGCAAATATGCGAAATTGGTACGGAAACTCCGATTCGGCAAGCACGACCACGATTTATTCGAGCTTATGTCAGATTCGACGATTCTTCGTTTCAGAAGTGTATTTCTGTGCGGAATCGCTGTTTCGCGCGCTAGATCAGTGCATTTGCATGCAAGTATGACAAATTGGAATAGAAACTCCGACCGGCAATCACGATCACGATTTATTCGAGCTTATGTCAGATTCGACGATTCTTCGTTTCAGAAGTGTATTTCTGTGCGGAATCGCTGTTTCGCGCGCTAGATCAGTGCATTTGCAGGCAAGTATGCCAAATTGGAATAGAAACTCCGACACGGCAAGCACGGTCACGATTTATTCGACGTTATGTCAGATTCGACGATTCTTCGTTTCAGAAGTGTATTTCTGTGCGGAATCGCTGTTTCGCGTGCTAGATCAGTGCATTTGCATGCAAATATGCGAAATTGGACAGAAACTCCGACCAGGCAAGCACGATCACAATTTATTCGAGCCTATGTCAGATTCGACGATTCTTCGTTTCAGAAGTGTATTTCTGTGCGTAATCGCTGTTTCGCGCGCTAGATCAGTGCATTTGCATGCAAGTATGACAAATTGGAATAGAAACTCCGACCGCCAATCACGATCACGATTTATTAGAGCTTATGTCAGATTCGACGATTCTTCGTTTCAGAAGTGTATTTCAGTGCGGAATCGCTGTTTCGCGTGCTATATCAGTGCATTTGCATGCAAGTATGCGAAATTGGAATAGAAACTCCGACCCGCCAAGCACGATCACAATTTATTCGAGCCTATGTCAGTTTCGACATTCTTCGTTTCTGAAGTGTATTTCTGTGCGGAATCGCTGTTTCGCGTGTTAGATCAGTGCATTTGCATGCAAACATTCCAAATTGGCACAGAAACTCCGATCCGCACAAACACGATCACGATTTATTCGAGCTCATGTCAGATTCGACGATTCTTCGTTTCAGAAGTGTATTTCTGTGCGTAATCGCTGTTTCGCGCGCTAGATCAGTGCATTTGCATGCAAGTATGACAAATTGGAATAGAAACTCCGACCGCCAATCACGATCACGATTTATTAGAGCTTATGTCAGATTCGACGATTCTTCGTTTCAGAAGTGTATTTCTGTGCGGAATCGCTGTTTCGCGTGCTAGATCAGTGCATTTGGATGCAAATATGCGAAATTGGACAGAAACTCCGACCAGGCAAGCACGATCACAATTTATTCGAGCCTATGTCAGATTCGACGATTCTTCGTTTCAGAAGTGTATTTCTGTGCGTAATCGCTGTTTCGCGCGCTAGATCAGTGCATTTGCATGCAAGTATGACAAATTGGAATAGAAACTCCGACCGCCAATCACGATCACGATTTATTAGAGCTTATGTCAGATTCGACGATTCTTCGTTTCAGAAGTGTATTTCTGTGCGGAATCGCTGTTTCGCGCGCTAGATCAGTGCATTTGCAGGCAAGTATGCCAAATTGGAATAGAAACTCCGACACGGCAAGCACGGTCACGATTTATTCGACGTTATGTCAGATTCGACGATTCTTCGTTTCAGAAGTGTATTTTAGTGCGGAATCGCTGTTTCGCGTGCTAGATCAGTGCATTTGCATGCAAGTATGACAAATTGGAATAGAAACTCCGACCGGCAATCACGATCACGATTTATTCGAGCTTATGTCAGATTCGACGATTCTTCGTTTCAGAAGTGTATTTCTGTGCGGAATCGCTGTTTCGCGCGCTAGATCAGTGCATTTGCAGGCAAGTATGCCAAATTGGAATAGAAACTCCGACACGGCAAGCACGGTCACGATTTATTCGACGTTATGTCAGATTCGACGATTCTTCGTTTCAGAAGTGTATTTCTGTGCGGAATCGCTGTTTCGCGTGCTAGATCAGTGCATTTGCATGCAAATATGCGAAATTGGACAGAAACTCCGACCAGGCAAGCACGATCACAATTTATTCGAGCCTATGTCAGATTCGACGATTCTTCGTTTCAGAAGTGTATTTCTGTGCGGAATCGCTGTTTCGCGCGCTAGATCAGTGCATTTGCATGCAAACATTCCAAATTGGCACAGAAACTCCGATCCGCACAAACACGATCACGATTTATTCGAGCTCATGTCAGATTCGACGATTCTTCGTTTCAGAAGTGTATTTCTGTGCGTAATCGCTGTTTCGCGCGCTAGATCAGTGCATTTGCATGCAAGTATGACAAATTGGAATAGAAACTCCGACCGCCAATCACGATCACGATTTATTAGAGCTTATGTCAGATTCGACGATTCTTCGTTTCAGAAGTGTATTTCTGTGCGGAATCGCTGTTTCGCGTGCTAGATCAGTGCATTTGGATGCAAATATGCGAAATTGGACAGAAACTCCGACCAGGCAAGCACGATCACAATTTATTCGAGCCTATGTCAGATTCGACGATTCTTCGTTTCAGAAGTGTATTTCTGTGCGTAATCGCTGTTTCGCGCGCTAGATCAGTGCATTTGCATGCAAGTATGACAAATTGGAATAGAAACTCCGACCGCCAATCACGATCACGATTTATTAGAGCTTATGTCAGATTCGACGATTCTTCGTTTCAGAAGTGTATTTCTGTGCGGAATCGCTGTTTCGCGCGCTAGATCAGTGCATTTGCAGGCAAGTATGCCAAATTGGAATAGAAACTCCGACACGGCAAGCACGGTCACGATTTATTCGACGTTATGTCAGATTCGACGATTCTTCGTTTCAGAAGTGTATTTTAGTGCGGAATCGCTGTTTCGCGTGCTAGATCAGTGCATTTGCATGCAAGTATGACAAATTGGAATAGAAACTCCGACCGGCAATCACGATCACGATTTATTCGAGCTTATGTCAGATTCGACGATTCTTCGTTTCAGAAGTGTATTTCTGTGCGGAATCGCTGTTTCGCGCGCTAGATCAGTGCATTTGCAGGCAAGTATGCCAAATTGGAATAGAAACTCCGACACGGCAAGCACGGTCACGATTTATTCGACGTTATGTCAGATTCGACGATTCTTCGTTTCAGAAGTGTATTTCTGTGCGGAATCGCTGTTTCGCGTGCTAGATCAGTGCATTTGCATGCAAATATGCGAAATTGGTACGGAAACTCCGATTCGGCAAGCACGACCACGATTTATTCGAGCTTATGTCAGATTCGACGATTCTTCGTTTCAGAAGTGTATTTCTGTGCGGAATCGCTGTTTCGCGCGCTAGATCAGTGCATTTGCATGCAAGTATGACAAATTGGAATAGAAACTCCGACCGGCAATCACGATCACGATTTATTCGAGCTTATGTCAGATTCGACGATTCTTCGTTTCAGAAGTGTATTTCTGTGCGGAATCGCTGTTTCGCGCGCTAGATCAGTGCATTTGCAGGCAAGTATGCCAAATTGGACAGAAACTCCGACCAGGCAAGCACGATCACAATTTATTCGAGCCTATGTCAGATTCGACGATTCTTCGTTTCAGAAGTGTATTTCTGTGCGTAATCGCTGTTTCGCGCGCTAGATCAGTGCATTTGCATGCAAGTATGACAAATTGGAATAGAAACTCCGACCGCCAATCACGATCACGATTTATTAGAGCTTATGTCAGATTCGACGATTCTTCGTTTCAGAAGTGTATTTCAGTGCGGAATCGCTGTTTCGCGTGCTAGATCAGTGCATTTGCATACAAGTATGCCAAATTGGAATAGAAACTCCGACACGGCAAGCACGATCACGATTTATTCGACGTTATGTCAGATTCGACGATTCTTCGTTTCAGAAGTGTATTTCTGTGCGGAATCGCTGTTTCGCGTGCTAGATCAGTGCATTTGCATGCAAATATGCGAAATTGGACAGAAACTCCGACCAGGCAAGCACGATCACAATTTATTCGAGCCTATGTCAGATTCGACGATTCTTCGTTTCAGAAGTGTATTTCAGTGCGGAATCGCTGTTTCGCGTGCTAGATCAGTGCATTTGCATGCAAATATGCGAAATTGGCACGAAAACTCCGATTCGGCAAGCACGATCATGATTTATTCGATCTTATGTCAGATTCGACAATTATTCGTTTCACAAATGAATTTCTGTGCGGAATCGCTGTTTCGCGTAGTAGATCACTGCATTTGCAAGCAAGTATGCCAAATTGGAATAGAAACTCCGACCCGGCAAGCTCGATCACGATTTATTCGAGCTTATGTCAGATTCGACGATTCTTTGTTTCAGAAGTGTATTTCTGTGCGGAATCGCTGTTTCGCGTGCTAGATCAGTGCATTTGTATGCAGATATGCGAAATTGGCACGGAAACTCCGATTCGGCAAGCACGATCATGATTTATTCGAGCTTATGTCAGATTCGACGATTCTTCGTTCCAGAAGTGTATTTCTGTGCGGAATCGCTGTTTCGCGTGCTATATCAGTGCATTTGCATGCAAATATGCGAAATTGGACAGAAACTCCGACCAGGCAAGCACGATCACAATTTATTCGAGCCTATGTCAGATTCGACGATTCTTCGTTTCAGAAGTGTATTTATGTGCGGAATCGCTGTTTCGCGTGTTAGATCAGTGCATTTGCATGCAAACATTCCAAATTGGCACAGAAACTCCGATCCGCACAAACACGATCACGATTTATTCGAGCTTATGTCAGATTCGACGATTCTTCGTTTCAGAAGTGTATTTCTGTGCGTAATCGCTGTTTCGCGCGCTAGATCAGTGCATTTGCATGCAAGTATGACAAATTGGAATAGAAACTCCGACCGGCAATCACGATTACGATTTATTCGAGCTTATGTCAGATTCGACGATTCTTCGTTTCAGAAGTGTATTTCTGTGCGGAATCGCTGTTTCGCGGGCTAGATCAGTGCATTTGCAGGCAAGTATGCCAAATTGGAATAGAAACTCCGACACGGCAAGCACGGTCACGATTTATTCGACGTTATGTCAGATTCGACGATTCTTCGTTTCAGAAGTGTATTTCTGTGCGGAATCGCTGTTTCGCGTGCTAGATCAGTGCATTTGCATACAAATATGCGAAATTGGACAGAAACTCCGACCAGGCAAGCACGATCACAATTTATTCGAGCCTATGTCAGATTCGACGATTCTTCGTTTCAGAAGTGTATTTCTGTGCGTAATCGCTGTTTCGCGCGCTAGATCAGTGCATTTGCATGCAAGTATGACAAATTGGAATAGAAACTCCGACCGCCAATCACGATCACGATTTATTAGAGCTTATGTCAGATTCGACGATTCTTCGTTTCAGAAGTGTATTTCAGTGCGGAATCGCTGTTTCGCGTGCTAGATCAGTGCATTTGCATGCAAATATGCGAAATTGGACAGAAACTCCGACCAGGCAAGCACGATCACAATTTATTCGAGCCTATGTCAGATTCGACGATTCTTCGTTTCAGAAGTGTATTTCAGTGCGGAATCGCTGTTTCGCGTGCTAGATCAGTGCATTTGCATACAAGTATGCCAAATTGGAATAGAAACTCCGACACGGCAAGCACGATCACGATTTATTCGACGTTATGTCAGATTCGACGATTCTTCGTATCAGAAGTGTATTTCTGTGCGGAATCGCTGTTTCGCGTGCTAGATCAGTGCATTTGCATGCAAATATGCGAAATTGGCACGAAAACTCCGATTCGGCAAGCTCGATCACGATTTATTCGAGCTTATGTCAGATTCGACGATTCTTTGTTTCAGAAGTGTATTTCTGTGCGGAATCGCTGTTTCGCGTGCTAGATCAGTGCATTTGTATGCAGATATGCGAAATTGGCACGGAAACTCCGATTCGGCAAGCACGATCATGATTTATTCGAGCTTATGTCAGATTCGACGATTCTTCGTTCCAGAAGTGTATTTCTGTGCGGAATCGCTGTTTCGCGTGCTATATCAGTGCATTTGCATGCAAATATGCGTAATTGGACAGAAACTCCGACCAGGCAAGCACGATCACAATTTATTCGAGCCTATGTCAGATTCGACGATTCTTCGTTCCAGAAGTGTATTTCTGTGCGGAATCGCTGTTTCGCGTGCTAGATCAGTGCATTTGCATACAAATATGCGAAATTGGACAGAAACTCCGACCAGGCAAGCACGATCACAATTTATTCGAGCCTATGTCAGATTCGACGATTCTTCGTTTCAGAAGTGTATTTCTGTGCGTAATCGCTGTTTCGCGCGCTAGATCAGTGCATTTGCATGCAAGTATGACAAATTGGAATAGAAACTCCGACCGCCAATCACGATCACGATTTATTAGAGCTTATGTCAGATTCGACGATTCTTCGTTTCAGAAGTGTATTTCAGTGCGGAATCGCTGTTTCGCGTGCTAGATCAGTGCATTTGCATGCAAATATGCGAAATTGGACAGAAACTCCGACCAGGCAAGCACGATCACAATTTATTCGAGCCTATGTCAGATTCGACGATTCTTCGTTTCAGAAGTGTATTTCAGTGCGGAATCGCTGTTTCGCGTGCTAGATCAGTGCATTTGCATACAAGTATGCCAAATTGGAATAGAAACTCCGACACGGCAAGCACGATCACGATTTATTCGACGTTATGTCAGATTCGACGATTCTTCGTATCAGAAGTGTATTTCTGTGCGGAATCGCTGTTTCGCGTGCTAGATCAGTGCATTTGCATGCAAATATGCGAAATTGGCACGAAAACTCCGATTCGGCAAGCTCGATCACGATTTATTCGAGCTTATGTCAGATTCGACGATTCTTTGTTTCAGAAGTGTATTTCTGTGCGGAATCGCTGTTTCGCGTGCTAGATCAGTGCATTTGTATGCAGATATGCGAAATTGGCACGGAAACTCCGATTCGGCAAGCACGATCATGATTTATTCGAGCTTATGTCAGATTCGACGATTCTTCGTTCCAGAAGTGTATTTCTGTGCGGAATCGCTGTTTCGCGTGCTATATCAGTGCATTTGCATGCAAATATGCGTAATTGGACAGAAACTCCGACCAGGCAAGCACGATCACAATTTATTCGAGCCTATGTCAGATTCGACGATCTTCGTTTCAGAAGTGTATTTATGTGCGGAATCGCTGTTTCGCGTGCTAGATCAGTGCATTTGTATGCAGATATGCGAAATTGGCACGGAAACTCCGATTCGGCAAGCACGATCATGATTTATTCGAGCTTATGTCAGATTCGACGATTCTTCGTTTCAGAAGTGTATTTCTGTGCGTAATCGCTGTTTCGCGCGCTAGATCAGTGCATTTGCATGCAAGTATGACAAATTGGAATAGAAACTCCGACCGGCAATCACGATCACGATTTATTCGAGCTTATGTCAGATTCGACGATTCTTCGTTTCAGAAGTGTATTTCTGTGCGGAATCGCTCTTTCGCCCGCTAGATCAGTGCATTTGCAGGCAAGTATGCCAAATTGGAATAGAAACTCCGACACGGCAAGCACGGTCACGATTTATTCGACGTTATGTCAGATTCGACGATTCTTCGTTTCAGAAGTGTATTTCTGTGCGGAATCGCTGTTTCGCGTGCTAGATCAGTGCATTTGCATGCAAATATGCGAAATTGGACAGAAACTCCGACCAGGCAAGCACGATCACAATTAATTCGAGCCTATGTCAGATTCGACGATTCTTCGTTTCAGAAGTGTATTTCTGTGCGTAATCGCTGTTCGCGCGCAAGATCAGTGCATTTGCATGCAAGTATGACAAATTGGAATAGAAACTCCGACCGCCAATCACGATCACGATTTATTAGAGCTTATGTCAGATTCGACGATTCTTCGTTTCAGAAGTGTATTTCTGTGCGGAATCGCTGTTTCGCGTGCTAGATCAGTGCATTTGCATGCAAATATGCGAAATTGGACAGAAGAAACTCCGACCAGGCAAGCACGATCACAATTTATTCGAGCCTATGTCAGATTCGACGATTCTTCGTTTCAGAAGTGTATTTCTGTGCGTAATCGCTGTTTCGCGCGCTAGATCAGTGCATTTGCAATGCAAGTATGACAAATTTGAATAGAAACTCCGACCGCCAATCACGATCACGATTTATTAGAGCTTATGTCAGATTCGACGATTCTTCGTTTCAGAAGTGTATTTCTGTGCGGAATCGCTGTTTCGCGTGCTAGATCAGTGCATTTGGATGCAAATATGCGAAATTGGACAGAAACTCCGACCAGGCAAGCACGATCACAATTTATTCGAGCCTATGTCAGATTCGACGATTCTTCGTTTCAGAAGTGTATTTTAGTGCGGAATCGCTGTTTCGCGTGCTAGATCAGTGCATTTGCATGCAAGTATGACAAATTGGAATAGAAACTCCGACCGCCAATCACGATCACGATTTATTAGAGCTTATGTCAGATTCGACGATTCTTCGTTTCAGAAGTGTATTTCTGTGCGGAATCGCTGTTTCGCGCGCTAGATCAGTGCATTTGCAGGCAAGTATGCCAAATTGAATAGAAACTCCGACACGGCAAGCACGGTCACGATTTATTCGACGTTATGTCAGATTCGACGATTCTTCGTTTCAGAGTGTATTTCTGTGCGGAATCGCTGTTTCGCGTGCTAGATCAGTGCATTTGCATGCAAATATGCGAAATTGGTACGGAAACTCCGATTCGGCAAGCACGACCACGATTTATTCGAGCTTATGTCAGATTCGACGATTCTTCGTTTCAGAAGTGTATTTCTGTGCGGAATCGCTGTTTCGCGCGCTAGATCAGTGCATTTGCATGCAAGTATGACAAATTGGAATAGAAACTCCGACCGGCAATCACGATCACGATTTATTCGAGCTTATGTCAGATTCGGCGATTCTTCGTTTCAGAAGTGTATTTCTGTGCGAATCGCTGTTTCGCGCGCTAGATCAGTGCATTTGCAGGCAAGTATGCCAAATTGGAATAGAAACTCCGACACGGCAAGCACGGTCACGATTTATTCGACGTTATGTCAGATTCGACGATTCTTCGTTTCAGAAGTGTATTTCTGTGCGTAATCGCTGTTTCGCGCGCTAGATCAGTGCATTTGCATGCAAGTATGACAAATTGGAATAGAAACTCCGACCGCCAATCACGATCACGATTTATTAGAGCTTATGTCAGATTCGACGATTCTTCGTTTCAGAAGTGTATTTCTGTTGCGGAATCGCTGTTTCGCGCGCTAGATCAGTGCATTTGCAGGCAAGTATGCCAAATTGGAATAGAAACTCCGACACGGCAAGCACGGTCACGATTTATTCGACGTTTATGTCAGATTCGACGATTCTTCGTTCAGAAGTGTATTTTAGTGCGGAATCGCTGTTTCGCGTGCTAGATCAGTGCATTTGCATGCAAGTATGACAAATTGGAATAGAAACTCCGACCCGGCAATCACGATCACGATTTATTCGAGCTTATGTCAGATTCGACGATCTTCGTTTCAGAAGTGTATTCTGTGCGGAATCGCTGTTTCGCGCGCTAGATCAGTGCATTTGCAGGCAAGTATGCCAAATTGGAATAGAAACTCCGACACGGCAAGCACGGTCACGATTTATTCGACGTTATGTCAGATTCGACGATTCTCCGTTTCAGAAGTGTATTTCTGTGCGGAATCGCTGTTTCGCGTGCTAGATCAGTGCATTTGCATGCAAATATGCGAAATTGGACAGAAACTCCGACCAGGCAAGCACGATCACAATTTATTCGAGCCTATGTCAGATTCGACGATTCTTCGTTTCCAGAAGTGTATTTCTGTGCGTAATCGCTGTTTCGCGCGCTAGATCAGTGCATTTGCATGCCAAGTATGACAAATTGGAATAGAAACTCCGACCGCCAATCACGATACACGATTTATTAGAGCTTATGTCAGATTCGACGATTCTTCGTTTCAGAAGTGTATTTCAGTGCGGAAATCGCTGTTTCGCCTGCTAGATCAGTGCATTTGCATGCAAATATGCGAAATTGGACAGAACTCCGACCAGGCAAGCACGATCACAATTTATTCGAGCCTATGTCAGATTCGACGATTCTCGTTTCAGAAGTGTATTTCAGTGCGGAATCGCTGTTTCGCGTGCTAGATCAGTGCATTTGCATACAAGTATGCCAAATTGGAATAGAAACTCCGACACGGCAAGCACGATCACGATTTATTCGACGTTATGTCAGATTCGACGATTCTTCGTTACAGAAGTGTATTTCTGTGCGGAATCGCTGTTTCGCGTGCCTAGGATCAGTGCATTTGCATGCAAATATGCAAATTGGACAGAAACTCCGACCAGGCAAGCACGATCACAATTATTCGAGCCTATGTCAGATTCGACGATTCTTCGTTTCAGAAGTGTATTTCAGTGCGGAATCGCTGTTTCGCGTGCTAGATCAGTGCATTTGCATGCAAATATGCGAAATTGGCACGAAAACTCCGATTCGGCAAGCCACGATCACGATTTATTCGAGCTTATGTCAGATTCGACAATTATTCGTTTCACAAATGAATTTCTGTGCGGAATCGCTGTTTCGCGTAGTAGATCACTGCATTTGCAAGCAAGTATGCCAAATTGGAATAGAAACTCCGAACCGGCAAGCTCGATCACGATTTATTCGAGCTTATGTCAGATTCGACGATTCTTTGTTTCAGAAGTGTATTTCTGTGCGGAATCGCTGTTTCGCGTGCTAGATCAGTGCATTTGTATGCAGATATGCGAATTAGGCACGGAAACTCGATTCGGCAAGCACGATCATGATTTATCGAGCTCTATGTTCAGATTCGACGATTCTTCGTTCCAGAAGTGTATTTCTGTGCGGAATCGCTGTTTCGCGTGCTATATCAGTGCATTTGCATGCAAATAGGCGAAATTGGACAGAAACTCCGACCAGGCAAGCACGATCACAATTTATTCGAGCCTATGTCAGATTCGACGATTCTTCGTTTCAGAAGTGTATTTATGTGCGGATCGCTGTTTCGCGTGTTAGATCAGTGCATTTGCATGCAAACATTCCAAATTGGCACAGAAACTCCGATCCGCACAAACACGATCACGATTTATTCGAGCTATGTCAGATTCGACGATTCTTCGTTTCAGAAGTGTATTTCTGTGCGTAATCGCTGTTTCGCGCGCTAGATCAGTGCATTTGCATGCAAGTATGACAAATTGGAATAGAAACTCCCGACCGGCAATCACGATTACGATTTATTCGAGCTTATGTCAGATTCGACGATTCTTCGTATTCAGAAGTGTATTTCTGTGCGGAATCGCTGTTTCGCGCGCTAGATCAGTGCATTTGCAGGCAAGTATGCCAAATTGGAATAGAAACTCCGACACGGCAAGCACGGTCACGATTTATTCGACGTTATGTCAGATTCGACGATTCTTCGTTTCAGAAGTGTATTTCTGTGCGGAATCGCTGTTCGCGTGCTAGATCAGTGCATTTGCATGCAATATGCGAAATTGGACAGAAACTCCGACCAGGCAAGCACGATCACAATTTATTCGAGCCTATGTCAGATTCGACGATTCTTCGTTTCAGAAGTGTATTTCTGTGCGTAATCGCTGTTTTCGCGCGCAAGATCAGTGCATTTGCATGCAAGTATGACAAATTGGAATAGAACTCCGACCGCCAATCACGATCACGATTTATTAGAGCTTATGTCAGATTCGACGATTCTTCGTTTCAGAAGTGTATTTCTGCTGCGGAATCGCTGTTTCGCGCGCTAGATCAGTGCATTTGCAGGCAAGTATGCCAAATTGGAATAGAAACTCGACACGGCAAGCACGGTCACGATTTATTCGACGTTATGTCAGATTCGACGATTCTTCGTTTCAGAAGTGTATCTCTGTGCGGAATCGCTGTTTCGCGTGCTAGATCAGTTCATTTGCATGCAAATATGCGAAATTGGACAGAAACTCCGACCAGGCAAGCACGATCACAATTTATTCGAGCCTATGTCAGATTCGACGATTCTTCGTTTCAGAAGTGTATTTCAGTGCGGAATCGCTGTTTCGCGTGCTAGATCAGTGCATTTGCATACAAGTATGAGAAATTGGAATAGAAACCACGACCCGACAAGCACGATCGCGATTTAATCGAGCTTATGGCAGATTCGACGATTCTTCGTTTCAGAAGTGTATTTCTGTGCGGAATCGCTGTTTCGCGTGCTAGATCAGTGCATTTGCAATGCAAATATGCGAAATTGGCACGAAACTCCGATTCGGCAAGGACGATCACGATTTATTCCGAGCTCATGTCAGATTCGACAATTATTCGTTTCACAAATGAATTTCTGTGCGGAATCGCTGTTTCGCGTAGTAGATCAGTGCATTTGCAAGCAAGTATGCAAATTGGAATAGAAACTCCGACCCGGCAAGCACGATCACGATTTATTCGAGCTTATGTCAGATTCGACGATTCTTTGTTTCAGAAGTGTATTTCTGTGCGGAATCGCTGTTTCGCGTGCTAGATCAGTGCATTTGTATGCAGATTTGCGAAATTGGCACGGAAACTCCGGTTCGGCAAGCACGATCACGATTTATACGAGGCTTATGTCAGATTCGACGATTCTTCGTTTCAGAAGTTGTATTTCTGTGCGGAATCGCTGTTTCGCGGGCTAGATCAGTGCATTTGCAGGGCAAGTATGCCAAATTGGAATAGAAACTCCGACACGGCAAGCACGGTCACGATTTATTCGACGTTATGTCAGATTCGACGATTCTTCGTTTCAGAAGTGTATTTCTGTGCGGAATCGCTGTTTCGCGTGCTAGATCAGTGCATTTTGCATACAAATATGCGAAATTGGGACAGAAACTCCGACCAGGCAAGCAAGATCACAATTTATTCGAGCCTATGTCAGATTCGACGATTCTTCGTTTCAGAAGTGTATTTCTGTGCGTAATCGCTGTTTCGCGCGCTAGATCAGTGCATTTGCATGCAAGTATGACAAATTGGAATAGAAACTCCGACCGCCATCACGATCACGATTTATTAGAGCTTATGTCAGATTCGACGATTCTTCGTTTCAGAAGTGTATTTCAGTGTGAATCGCTGTTTCGCGTGCTAGATCAGTGCATTTGCATGCAAATATGCGAAATTGGACAGAAACTCCGACCAGGCAAGCACGATCACATTTTATTCGAGCCTATGTCAGATTCGACGATTCTTCGTTTCAGAAGTGTATTTCAGGTGCGGAATCGCTGTTTCGCGTGCTAGATCAGTGCATTTGCATACAAGTATGCCAAATTGGAATAGAAACTCCGACACGGCAAGCACGATCACGATTTATTCGACGTTATGTCAGATTCGACGATTCTTCGTATCAGAAGTGTATTTCTGTGCGGAATCGCTGTTTCGCGTGGCTAGATCAGTGCATTTGCATGCAAATATGCGAAATTGGCACGAAAACTCCGATTCGGCAAGCTCGATCACGATTTATTCGAGCTTATGTCAGATTCGACGATTCTTTGTTTCAGAAGTGTATTTCTGTGCGGAATCGCTGTTTCGCGTGCTAGATCAGTGCATTTGTTGCAGATATGCGAATTGGCACGGAAACTCCGATTCGGCAAGCACGATCATGATTTATTCGAGCTTATGTCAGATTCGACGATTCTTCGTTCCAGAAGTGTAATTCTGTGCGGAATCGCTGTTTCGCGTGCTATATCAGTGCATTTGCATGCAAATATGCGTAATTGGACAGAAACTCCGACCAGGCAAGCACGATCACAATTTATTCGAGCCTATGTCAGATTCGACGATTCTTCGTTTCAGAAGTGTATTTATGTGCGGAATCGCTGTTTCGCGTGCTAGATCAGTGCATTTGTATGCAGATATGCGAAATTGGCACGGAAACTCCGATTCGGCAAGCACGATCATGATTTATTCGAGCTTATGTCAGATTCGACGATTCTTCGTTTCAGAAGTGTATTTCTGTGCGTAATCGCTGTTTCGCGCGCTAGATCAGTGCATTTGCATGCAAGTATGACAAATTGGAATAGAAACTCCGACCGGCAATCACGATCACGATTTATTCGAGCTTATGTCAGATTCGACGATTCTTCGTTTCAGAAGTGTATTTCTGTGCGGAATCGCTCTTTCGCCCGCTAGATCAGTGCATTTGCAGGCAAGTATGCCAAATTGGAATAGAAACTCCGACACGGCAAGCACGGTCACGATTTATTCGACGTTATGTCAGATTCGACGATTCTTTGTTTCAGAAGTGTATTTCTGTGCGGAATCGCTGTTTCGCGTGCTAGATCAGTGCATTTGCATGCAAATATGCGAAATTGGACAGAAACTCCGACCAGGCAAGCACGATCACAATTAATTCGAGCCTATGTCAGATTCGACGATTCTTCGTTTCAGAAGTGTATTTCTGTGCGTAATCGTTGTTTCGCGCGCAAGATCAGTGCATTTGCATACAAGTATGCCAAATTGGAATAGAAACTCCGACACGGCAAGCACGATCACGATTTATTCGACGTTATGTCAGATTCGACGATTCTTCGTATCAGAAGTGTATTTCTGTGCGGAATCGCTGTTTCGCGTGCTAGATCAGTGCATTTGCATGCAAATATGCGAAATTGGCACGAAAACTCCGATTCGGCAAGCTCGATCACGATTTATTCGAGCTTATGTCAGATTCGACGATTCTTTGTTTCAGAAGTGTATTTCTGTGCGGAATCGCTGTTTCGCGTGCTAGATCAGTGCATTTGCATGCAAATATGCGTAATTGGACAGAAACTCCGACCAGGCAAGCACGATCACAATTTATTCGAGCCTATGTCAGATTCGACGATTCTTCGTTTCAGAAGTGTATTTATGTGCGGAATCGCTGTTTCGCGTGCTAGATCAGTGCATTTGTATGCAGATATGCGAAATTGGCACGGAAACTCCGATTCGGCAAGCACGATCATGATTTATTCGAGCTTATGTCAGATTCGACGATTCTTCGTTTCAGAAGTGTATTTCTGTGCGTAATCGCTGTTTCGCGCGCTAGATCAGTGCATTTGCATGCAAGTATGACAAATTGGAATAGAAACTCCGACCGGCAATCACGATCACGATTTATTCGAGCTTATGTCAGATTCGACGATTCTTCGTTTCAGAAGTGTATTTCTGTGCGGAATCGCTCTTTCGCCCGCTAGATCAGTGCATTTGCAGGCAAGTATGCCAAATTGGAATAGAAACTCCGACACGGCAAGCACGGTCACGATTTATTCGACGTTATGTCAGATTCGACGATTCTTCGTTTCAGAAGTGTATTTCTGTGCGGAATCGCTGTTTCGCGTGCTAGATCAGTGCATTTGCATGCAAATATGCGAAATTGGACAGAAACTCCGACCAGGCAAGCACGATCACAATTAATTCGAGCCTATGTCAGATTCGACGATTCTTCGTTTCAGAAGTGTATTTCTGTGCGTAATCGTTGTTTCGCGCGCAAGATCAGTGCATTTGCATGCAAGTATGACAAATTGGAATAGAAACTCCGACCGCCAATCACGATCACGATTTATTAGAGCTTATGTCAGATTCGACGATTCTTCGTTTCAGAAGTGTATTTCTGTGCGGAATCGCTGTTTCGCGTGCTAGATCAGTGCATTTGCATGCAAATATGCGAAATTGGACAGAAACTCCGACCAGGCAAGCACGATCACAATTTATTCGAGCCTATGTCAGATTCGACGATTCTTCGTTTCAGAAGTGTATTTATGTGCGGAATCGCTGTTTCGCGTGTTAGATCAGTGCATTTGCATGCAAACATTCCAAATTGGCACAGAAACTCCGATCCGCACAAACACGATCACGATTTATTCGAGCTTATGTCAGATTCGACGATTCTTCGTTTCAGAAGTGTATTTCTGTGCGGAATCGCTGTTTCGCGCGCTAGATCAGTGCATTTGCATGCAAGTATGACAAATTGGAATAGAAACTCCGACCGCCAATCACGATCACGATTTATTAGAGCTTATGTCAGATTCGACGATTCTTCGTTTCAGAAGTGTATTTCTGTGCGGAATCGCTGTTTCGCGCGCTAGATCAGTGCATTTGCAGGCAAGTATGCCAAATTAGAATAGAAACTCCGACACGGCAAGCACGGTCACGATTTATTCGACGTTATGTCAGATTCGACGATTCTTCGTTTCAGAAGTGTATTTCTGTGCGGAATCGCTGTTTCGCGTGCTAGATCAGTGCATTTGCATGCAAATATGCGAAATTGGACAGAAACTCCGACCAGGCAAGCACGATCACAATTTATTCGAGCCTATGTCAGATTCGACGATTCTTCGTTTCAGAAGTGTATTTCAGTGCGGAATCGCTGTTTCGCGTGCTAGATCAGTGCATTTGCATACAAGTATGAGAAATTGGAATAGAAACCACGACCCGACAAGCACGATCGCGATTTAATCGAGCTTATGGCAGATTCGACGATTCTTCGTTTCAGATGTGTATTTCTTTGCGGAATCGCTGTTTCGCGTAGTAGATCAGTGCATTTGCAAGCAAGTATGCCAAATTGGAATAGAAACTCCGACCCGGCAAGCACGATCACGATTTATTCGAGCTTATGTCAGATTCGACGATTCTTTGTTTCAGAAGTGTATTTCTGTGCGGAATCGCTGTTTCGCGTGCTAGATCAGTGCATTTGCATGGAAATATGCGAAATTGGACAGAAACTCCGACCAGGCAAGCACGATCACAATTTATTCGAGCCTATGTCAGATTCGACGATTCTTCGTTTCAGAAGTGTATTTCTGTGCGTAATCGCTGTTTCGCGCGCTAGATCAGTGCATTTGCATGCAAGTATGACAAATTGGAATAGAAACTCCGACCGCCAATCACGATCACGATTTATTAGAGCTTATGTCAGATTCGACGATTCTTCGTTTCAGAAGTGTATTTCAGTGCGGAATCGCTGTTTCGCGTGCTAGATCAGTGCATTTAAATGCAAATATGCGAAATTGGACAGAAACTCCGACCAGGCAAGCACGATCACAATTTATTCGAGCCTATGTCAGATTCGACGATTCTTCGTTTCAGAAGTGTATTTCAGTGCGGAATCGCTGTTTCGCGTGCTAGATCAGTGCATTTGCATACAAGTATGCCAAATTGGAATAGAAACTCCGACACGGCAAGCACGATCACGATTTATTCGAGCCTATGTCAGATTCGACGATTCTTCGTTTCAGAAGTGTATTTCTGTGCGGAATCGCTGTTTCGCGTGCTAGATCAGTGCATTTGCATGCAAATATGCGAAATTGGACAGAAACTCCGACCAGGCAAGCACGATCACAATTTATTCGAGCCTATGTCAGATTCGACGATTCTTCGTTTCAGAAGTGTATTTCTGTGCGTAATCGCTGTTTCGCGCGCTAGATCAGTGCATTTGCATGCAAGTATGACAAATTGGAATAGAAACTCCGACCGCCAATCACGATCACGATTTATTAGAGCTTATGTCAGATTCGACGATTCTTCGTTTCAGAAGTTTATTTCTGTGCGGAATCGCTGTTTCGCGCGCTAGATCAGTGCATTTGCAGGCAAGTATGACAAATTGGAATAGAAACTCCGACCGCCAATCACGATCACGATTTATTAGAGCTTATGTCAGATTCGACGATTCTTCGTTTCAGAAGTGTATTTCTGTGCGGAATCGCTGTTTCGCGTGCTAGATCAGTGCATTTGCATGCAAGTATGACAAATTGGAATAGAAACTCCGACCGGCAATCACGATCACGATTTATTCGAGCCTATGTCAGATTCGACGATTCTTCGTTTCAGAAGTGTATTTCTGTGCGGAATCGCTGTTTCGCGCGCTAGATCAGTGCATTTGCATGCAAGTATGACAAATTGGAATAGAAACTCCGACCGGCAATCACGATCACGATTTATTCGAGCTTATGTCAGATTCGACGATTCTTCGTTTCAGAAGTGTATTTCTGTGCGGAATCGCTGTTTCGCGTGCTAGATCAGTGCATTTGCATGCAAATATGCGAAATTGGACAGAAACTCCGACCAGGCAAGCACGATCACAATTTATTCGAGCCTATGTCAGATTCGACGATTCTTCGTTTCAGAAGTGTATTTCTGTGCGTAATCGCTGTTTCGCGCGCAAGATCAGTGCATTTGCATGCAAGTATGACAAATTGGAATAGAAACTCCGACCGCCAATCACGATCACGATTTATTAGAGCTTATGTCAGATTCGACGATTCTTCGTTTCAGAAGTGTATTTCTGTGCGGAATCGCTGTTTCGCGCGCTAGATCAGTGCATTTGCAGGCAAGTATGCCAAATTGGAATAGAAACTCCGACACGGCAAGCACGGTCACGATTTATTCGACGTTATGTCAGATTCGACGATTCTTCGTTTCAGAAGTGTATTTTAGTGCGGAATCGCTGTTTCGCGTGCTAGATCAGTGCATTTGCATGCAAGTATGACAAATTGGAATAGAAACTCCGACCGGCAATCACGATCACGATTTATTCGAGCTTATGTCAGATTCGACGATTCTTCGTTTCAGAAGTGTATTTCTGTGCGGAATCGCTGTTTCGCGCGCTAGATCAGTGCATTTGCAGGCAAGTATGCCAAATTGGAATAGAAACTCCGACACGGCAAGCACGGTCACGATTTATTCGACGTTATGTCAGATTCGACGATTCTTCGTTTCAGAAGTGTATTTCTGTGCGGAATCGCTGTTTCGCGTGCTAGATCAGTGCATTTGCATGCAAATATGCGAAATTGGACAGAAACTCCGACCAGGCAAGCACGATCACAATTTATTCGAGCCTATGTCAGATTCGACGATTCTTCGTTTCAGAAGTGTATTTCTGTGCGTAATCGCTGTTTCGCGCGCTAGATCAGTGCATTTGCATGCAAGTATGACAAATTGGAATAGAAACTCCGACCGCCAATCACGATCACGATTTATTAGAGCTTATGTCAGATTCGACGATTCTTCGTTTCAGAAGTGTATTTCAGTGCGGAATCGCTGTTTCGCCTGCTAGATCAGTGCATTTGCATGCAAATATGCGAAATTGGACAGAAACTCCGACCAGGCAAGCACGATCACAATTTATTCGAGCCTATGTCAGATTCGACGATTCTTCGTTTCAGAAGTGTATTTCAGTGCGGAATCGCTGTTTCGCGTGCTAGATCAGTGCATTTGCATACAAGTATGCCAAATTGGAATAGAAACTCCGACACGGCAAGCACGATCACGATTTATTCGACGTTATGTCAGATTCGACGATTCTTCGTTTCAGAAGTGTATTTCTGTGCGGAATCGCTGTTTCGCGTGCTAGATCAGTGCATTTGCATGCAAATATGCGAAATTGGACAGAAACTCCGACCAGGCAAGCACGATCACAATTTATTCGAGCCTATGTCAGATTCGACGATTCTTCGTTTCAGAAGTGTATTTCAGTGCGGAATCGCTGTTTCGCGTGCTAGATCAGTGCATTTGCATGCAAATATGCGAAATTGGCACGAAAACTCCGATTCGGCAAGCACGATCACGATTTATTCGAGCTTATGTCAGATTCGACAATTATTCGTTTCACAAATGAATTTCTGTGCGGAATCGCTGTTTCGCGTAGTAGATCACTGCATTTGCAAGCAAGTATGCCAAATTGGAATAGAAACTCCGACCCGGCAAGCTCGATCACGATTTATTCGAGCTTATGTCAGATTCGACGATTCTTTGTTTCAGAAGTGTATTTCTGTGCGGAATCGCTGTTTCGCGTGCTAGATCAGTGCATTTGCATGCAAATATGCGAAATTGGCACGAAAACTCCGATTCGGCAAGCACGATCACGATTTATTCGAGCTTATGTCAGATTCGACAATTATTCGTTTCACAAATGAATTTCTGTGCGGAATCGCTGTTTCGCGTAGTAGATCACTGCATTTGCAAGCAAGTATGCCAAATTGGAATAGAAACTCCGACCCGGCAAGCTCGATCACGATTTATTCGAGCTTATGTCAGATTCGACGATTCTTTGTTTCAGAAGTGTATTTCTGTGCGGAATCGCTGTTTCGCGTGCTAGATCAGTGCATTTGTATGCAGATATGCGAAATTGGCACGGAAACTCCGATTCGGCAAGCACGATCATGATTTATTCGAGCTTATGTCAGATTCGACGATTCTTCGTTCCAGAAGTGTATTTCTGTGCGGAATCGCTGTTTCGCGTGCTATATCAGTGCATTTGCATGCAAATATGCGAAATTGGACAGAAACTCCGACCAGGCAAGCACGATCACAATTTATTCGAGCCTATGTCAGATTCGACGATTCTTCGTTTCAGAAGTGTATTTATGTGCGGAATCGCTGTTTCGCGTGTTAGATCAGTGCATTTGCATGCAAACATTCCAAATTGGCACAGAAACTCCGATCCGCACAAACACGATCACGATTTATTCGAGCTTATGTCAGATTCGACGATTCTTCGTTTCAGAAGTGTATTTCTGTGCGTAATCGCTGTTTCGCGCGCTAGATCAGTGCATTTGCATGCAAGTATGACAAATTGGAATAGAAACTCCGACCGGCAATCACGATCACGATTTATTCGAGCTTATGTCAGATTCGACGATTCTTCGTTTCAGAAGTGTATTTCTGTGCGGAATCGCTGTTTCGCGCGCTAGATCAGTGCATTTGCAGGCAAGTATGCCAAATTGGAATAGAAACTCCGACACGGCAAGCACGGTCACGAATATTCGACGTTATGTCAGATTCGACGATTCTTCGTTTCAGAAGTGTATTTCTGTGCGGAATCGCTGTTTCGCGTGCTAGATCAGTGCATTTGCATGCAAATATGCGAAATTGGACAGAAACTCCGACCAGGCAAGCACGATCACAATTTATTCGAGCCTATGTCAGATTCGACGATTCTTCGTTTCAGAAGTGTATTTCTGTGCGTAATCGCTGTTTCGCGCGCAAGATCAGTGCATTTGCATGCAAGTATGACAAATTGGAATAGAAACTCCGACCGCCAATCACGATCACGATTTATTAGAGCTTATGTCAGATTCGACGATTCTTCGTTTCAGAAGTGTATTTCTGTGCGGAATCGCTGTTTCGCGCGCTAGATCAGTGCATTTGCAGGCAAGTATGCCAAATTGGAATAGAAACTCCGACACGGCAAGCACGGTCACGATTTATTCGACGTTATGTCAGATTCGACGATTCTTCGTTTCAGAAGTGTATCTCTGTGCGGAATCGCTGTTTCGCGTGCTAGATCAGTTCATTTGCATGCAAATATGCGAAATTGGACAGAAACTCCGACCAGGCAAGCACGATCACAATTTATTCGAGCCTATGTCAGATTCGACGATTCTTCGTTTCAGAAGTGTATTTCAGTGCGGAATCGCTGTTTCGCGTGCTAGATCAGTGCATTTGCATACAAGTATGAGAAATTGGAATAGAAACCACGACCCGACAAGCACGATCGCGATTTAATCGAGCTTATGGCAGATTCGACGATTCTTCGTTTCAGAAGTGTATTTCTTTGCGGAATCGCTGTTTCGCGTGCTAGATCAGTGCATTTGCATGCAAATATGCGAAATTGGCACGAAAACTCCGATTCGGCAAGGACGATCACGATTTATTCGAGCTCATGTCAGATTCGACAATTATTCGTTTCACAAATGAATTTCTGTGCGGAATCGCTGTTTCGCGTAGTAGATCAGTGCATTTGCAAGCAAGTATGCCAAATTGGAATAGAAACTCCGACCTGGCAAGCACGATCACGATTTATTCGAGCTTATGTCAGATTCGACGATTCTTTGTTTCAGAAGTGTATTTCTGTGCGGAATCGCTGTTTCGCGTGCTAGATCAGTGCATTTGTATGCAGATTTGCGAAATTGGCACGGAAACTCCGATTCGGCAAACACGATCACGATTTATACGAGCTTATGTCAGATTCGACGATTCTTCGTTTCAGAAGTGTATTTCTGTGCGGAATCGCTGTTTCGCGTGCTAGATCAGTGCATTTGCATGCAAATATGCGAAATTGGACAGAAACTCCGACCAGGCAAGCACGATCACGATTTATTCGAGCTTATGTCAGATTCGACGATTCTTCGTTTCAGAAGTGTATTTCTGTGCGGAATCGCTGTTTCGCGCGCTAGATCAGTGCATTTGCAGGCAAGTATGCCAAATTGGAATAGAAACTCCGACACGGCAAGCACGGTCACGATTTATTCGACGTTATGTCAGATTCGACGATTCTTCGTTTCAGAAGTGTATTTCTGTGCGGAATCGCTGTTTCGCGTGCTAGATCAGTGCATTTGCATACAAATATGCGAAATTGGACAGAAACTCCGACCAGGCAAGCACGATCACAATTTATTCGAGCCTATGTCAGATTCGACGATTCTTCGTTTCAGAAGTGTATTTCTGTGCGTAATCGCTGTTTCGCGCGCTAGATCAGTGCATTTGCATGCAAGTATGACAAATTGGAATAGAAACTCCGACCGCCAATCACGATCACGATTTATTAGAGCTTATGTCAGATTCGACGATTCTTCGTTTCAGAAGTGTATTTCAGTGCGGAATCGCTGTTTCGCGTGCTAGATCAGTGCATTTGCATGCAAATATGCGAAATTGGACAGAAACTTCGACCAGGCAAGCACGATCACAATTTTTTCGAGCCTATGTCAGATTCGACGATTCTTCGTTTCAGAAGTGTATTTCAGTGCGGAATCGCTGTTTCGCGTGCTAGATCTGTGCATTTGCATACAAGTATGCCAAATTGGAATAGAAACTCCGACACGGCAAGCACGATCACGATTTATTCGACGTTATGTCAGATTCGACGATTCTTCGTTTCAGAAGTGTATTTCTGTGCGGAATCGCTGTTTCGCGTGCCAGATCAGTGCATTTGCATGCAAATATGCGAAATTGGCACGAAAACTCCGATTCGGCAAGCACGATCACGATTTATTCGAGCTTATGTCAGATTCGACAATTATTCGTTTCACAAATGAATTTCTGTGCGGAATCGCTGTTTCGCGTAGTAGATCACTGCATTTGCAAGCAAGTATGCCAAATTGGAATAGAAACTCCGACCCGGCAAGCTCGA
The DNA here is from genome assembly GCF_051020765.1 of Lasioglossum baleicum. Lineage (NCBI taxonomy): Eukaryota > Metazoa > Arthropoda > Insecta > Hymenoptera > Halictidae > Lasioglossum > Lasioglossum baleicum. The sequence goes on along the minus strand of NW_027469283.1, from coordinate 201,368 downwards.
TCACGATTTATTCGAGCTTATGTCAGATTCGACGATTCTTTGTTTCAGAAGTGTATTTCTGTGCGGAATCGCTGTTTCGCGTGCTAGATCAGTGCATTTGTATGCAGATATGCGAAATTGGCACGGAAACTCCGATTCGGCAAGCACGATCATGATTTATTCGAGCTTATGTCAGATTCGACGATTCTTCGTTCCAGAAGTGTATTTCTGTGCGGAATCGCTGTTTCGCGTGCTATATCAGTGCATTTGCATGCAAATATGCGAAATTGGACAGAAACTCCGACCAGGCAAGCACGATCACAATTTATTCGAGCCTATGTCAGATTCGACGATTCTTCGTTTCAGAAGTGTATTTATGTGCGGAATCGCTGTTTCGCGTGCTAGATCAGTGCATTTGTATGCAGATATGCGAAATTGGCACGGAAACTCCGATTCGGCAAGCACGATCATGATTTATTCGAGCTTATGTCAGATTCGACGATTCTTCGTTTCAGAAGTGTATTTCTGTGCGTAATCGCTGTTTCGCGCGCTAGATCAGTGCATTTGCATGCAAGTATGACAAATTGGAATAGAAACTCCGACCGGCAATCACGATCACGATTTATTCGAGCTTATGTCAGATTCGACGATTCTTCGTTTCAGAAGTGTATTTCTGTGCGGAATCGCTCTTTCGCGCGCTAGATCAGTGCATTTGCAGGCAAGTATGCCAAATTGGAATAGAAACTCCGACACGGCAAGTACGGTCACGATTTATTCGACGTTATGTCAGATTCGACGATTCTTCGTTTCAGAAGTGTATTTCTGTGCGGAATCGCTGTTTCGCGTGCTAGATCAGTGCATTTGCATGCAAATATGCGAAATTGGACAGAAACTCCGACCAGGCAAGCACGATCACGATTTATTCGAGCTTATGTCAGATTCGACGATTCTTCGTTTCAGAAGTGTATTTCTGTGCGGAATCGCTTTTTCGCGCGCTAGATCAGTGCATTTGCAGGCAAGTATGCCAAATTGGAATAGAAACTCCGACACGGCAAGTACGGTCACGATTTATTCGACGTTATGTCAGATTCGACGATTCTTCGTTTCAGAAGTGTATTTCTGTGCGTAATCGCTGTTTCGCGCGCAAGATCAGTGCATTTGCATGCAAGTATGACAAATTGGAATAGAAACTCCGACCGCCAATCACGATCACGATTTATTAGAGCTTATGTCAGATTCGACGATTCTTCGTTTCAGAAGTGTATTTCTGTGCGGAATCGCTGTTTCGCGTGCTAGATCAGTGCATTTGCATGCAAATATGCGAAATTGGACAGAAACTCCGACCAGGCAAGCACGATCACAATTTATTCGAGCCTATGTCAGATTCGACGATTCTTCGTTTCAGAAGTGTATTTATGTGCGGAATCGCTGTTTCGCGTGTTAGATCAGTGCATTTGCATGCAAACATTCCAAATTGGCACAGAAACTCCGATCCGCACAAACACGATCACGATTTATTCGAGCTTATGTCAGATTCGACGATTCTTCGTTTCAGAAGTGTATTTCTGTGCGGAATCGCTGTTTCGCGCGCTAGATCAGTGCATTTGCATGCAAGTATGACAAATTGGAATAGAAACTCCGACCGCCAATCACGATCACGATTTATTAGAGCTTATGTCAGATTCGACGATTCTTCGTTTCAGAAGTGTATTTCTGTGCGGAATCGCTGTTTCGCGCGCTAGATCAGTGCATTTGCAGGCAAGTATGCCAAATTAGAATAGAAACTCCGACACGGCAAGCACGGTCACGATTTATTCGACGTTATGTCAGATTCGACGATTCTTCGTTTCAGAAGTGTATTTCTGTGCGGAATCGCTGTTTCGCGTGCTAGATCAGTGCATTTGCATGCAAATATGCGAAATTGGACAGAAACTCCGACCAGGCAAGCACGATCACAATTTATTCGAGCCTATGTCAGATTCGACGATTCTTCGTTTCAGAAGTGTATTTCAGTGCGGAATCGCTGTTTCGCGTGCTAGATCAGTGCATTTGCATACAAGTATGAGAAATTGGAATAGAAACCACTACCCGACAAGCACGATCGCGATTTAATCGAGCTTATGGCAGATTCGACGATTCTTCGTTTCAGATGTGTATTTCTTTGCGGAATCGCTGTTTCGCGTGCTAGATCAGTGCATTTGCATGCAAATATGCGAAATTGGCACGAAAACTCCGATTCGGCAAGCACGATCACGATTTATTCGAGCTCATGTCAGATTCGACAATTATTCGTTTCACAAATGAATTTCTGTGCGGAATCGCTGTTTCGCGTAGTAGATCAGTGCATTTGCAAGCAAGTATGCCAAATTGGAATAGAAACTCCGACCCGGCAAGCACGATCACGATTTATTCGAGCTTATGTCAGATTCGACGATTCTTTGTTTCAGAAGTGTATTTCTGTGCGGAATCGCTGTTTCGCGTGCTAGATCAGTGCATTTGCATGCAAATATGCGAAATTGGACAGAAACTCCGACCAGGCAAGCACGATCACAATTTATTCGAGCCTATGTCAGATTCGACGATTCTTCGTTTCAGAAGTGTTTTTCTGTGCGTAATCGCTGTTTCGCGCGCTAGATCAGTGCATTTGCATGCAAGTATGACACATTGGAATAGAAACTCCGACCGCCAATCACGATCACGATTTATTAGAGCTTATGTCAGATTCGACGATTCTTCGTTTCAGAAGTGTATTTCAGTGCGGAATCGCTGTTTCGCGTGCTAGATCAGTGCATTTGCATGCAAATATGCGAAATTGGACAGAAACTCCGACCAGGCAAGCACGATCACAATTTATTCGAGCCTATGTCAGATTCGACGATTCTTCGTTTCAGAAGTGTATTTCAGTGCGGAATCGCTGTTTCGCGTGCTAGATCAGTGCATTTGCATACAAGTATGCCAAATTGGAATAGAAACTCCGACACGGCAAGCACGATCACGATTTATTCGAGCCTATGTCAGATTCGACGATTCTTCGTTTCAGAAGTGTATTTCTGTGCGGAATCGCTGTTTCGCGTGCTAGATCAGTGCATTTGCATGCAAATATGCGAAATTGGACAGAAACTCCGACCAGGCAAGCACGATCACAATTTATTCGAGCCTATGTCAGATTCGACGATTCTTCGTTTCAGAAGTGTATTTCAGTGCGGAATCGCTGTTTCGCGTGCTAGATCAGTGCATTTGCATACAAGTATGAGAAATTGGAATAGAAACCACTACCCGACAAGCACGATCGCGATTTAATCGAGCTTATGGCAGATTCGACGATTCTTCGTTTCAGATGTGTATTTCTTTGCGGAATCGCTGTTTCGCGTGCTAGATCAGTGCATTTGCATGCAAATATGCGAAATTGGCACGAAAACTCCGATTCGGCAAGCACGATCACGATTTATTCGAGCTCATGTCAGATTCGACAATTATTCGTTTCACAAATGAATTTCTGTGCGGAATCGCTGTTTCGCGTAGTAGATCAGTGCATTTGCAAGCAAGTATGCCAAATTGGAATAGAAACTCCGACCCGGCAAGCACGATCACGATTTATTCGAGCTTATGTCAGATTCGACGATTCTTTGTTTCAGAAGTGTATTTCTGTGCGGAATCGCTGTTTCGCGTGCTAGATCAGTGCATTTGCATGCAAATATGCGAAATTGGACAGAAACTCCGACCAGGCAAGCACGATCACAATTTATTCGAGCCTATGTCAGATTCGACGATTCTTCGTTTCAGAAGTGTTTTTCTGTGCGTAATCGCTGTTTCGCGCGCTAGATCAGTGCATTTGCATGCAAGTATGACAAATTGGAATAGAAACTCCGACCGCCAATCACGATCACGATTTATTAGAGCTTATGTCAGATTCGACGATTCTTCGTTTCAGAAGTGTATTTCAGTGCGGAATCGCTGTTTCGCGTGCTAGATCAGTGCATTTGCATGCAAATATGCGAAATTGGACAGAAACTCCGACCAGGCAAGCACGATCACAATTTATTCGAGCCTATGTCAGATTCGACGATTCTTCGTTTCAGAAGTGTATTTCAGTGCGGAATCGCTGTTTCGCGTGCTAGATCAGTGCATTTGCATACAAGTATGCCAAATTGGAATAGAAACTCCGACACGGCAAGCACGATCACGATTTATTCGAGCCTATGTCAGATTCGACGATTCTTCGTTTCAGAAGTGTATTTCTGTGCGGAATCGCTGTTTCGCGTGCTAGATCAGTGCATTTGCATGCAAATATGCGAAATTGGACAGAAACTCCGACCAGGCAAGCACGATCACAATTTATTCGAGCCTATGTCAGATTCGACGATTCTTCGTTTCAGAAGTGTATTTCTGTGCGTAATCGCTGTTTCGCGCGCTAGATCAGTGCATTTGCATGCAAGTATGACAAATTGGAATAGAAACTCCGACCGCCAATCACGATCACGATTTATTAGAGCTTATGTCAGATTCGACGATTCTTCGTTTCAGAAGTTTATTTCTGTGCGGAATCGCTGTTTCGCTCGCTAGATCAGTGCATTTGCAGGCAAGTATGACAAATTGGAATAGAAACTCCGACCGCCAATCACGATCACGATTTATTAGAGCTTATGTCAGATTCGACGATTCTTCGTTTCAGAAGTGTATTTCTGTGCGGAATCGCTGTTTCGCGTGCTAGATCAGTGCATTTGCATGCAAATATGCGAAATTGGACAGAAACTCCGACCAGGCAAGCACGATCACAATTTATTCGAGCCTATGTCAGATTCGACGATTCTTCGTTTCAGAAGTGTATTTCAGTGCGGAATCGCTGTTTCGCGCGCTAGATCAGTGCATTTGCATGCAAGTATGACAAATTGGAATAGAAACTCCGACCGGCAATCACGATCACGATTTATTCGAGCTTATGTCAGATTCGACGATTCTTCGTTTCAGAAGTGTATTTCTGTGCGGAATCGCTGTTTCGCGTGCTAGATCAGTGCATTTGCATGCAAATATGCGAAATTGGACAGAAACTCCGACCAGGCAAGCACGATCACAATTTATTCGAGCCTATGTCAGATTCGACGATTCTTCGTTTCAGAAGTGTATTTCTGTGCGTAATCGCTGTTTCGCGCGCAAGATCAGTGCATTTGCATGCAAGTATGACAAATTGGAATAGAAACTCCGACCGCCAATCACGATCACGATTTATTAGAGCTTATGTCAGATTCGACGATTCTTCGTTTCAGAAGTGTATTTCTGTGCGGAATCGCTGTTTCGCGTGCTAGATCAGTGCATTTGCATGCAAATATGCGAAATTGGACAGAAACTCCGACCAGGCAAGCACGATCACAATTTATTCGAGCCTATGTCAGATTCGACGATTCTTCGTTTCAGAAGTGTATTTATGTGCGGAATCGCTGTTTCGCGTGTTAGATCAGTGCATTTGCATGCAAACATTCCAAATTGGCACAGAAACTCCGATCCGCACAAACACGATCACGATTTATTCGAGCTTATGTCAGATTCGACGATTCTTCGTTTCAGAAGTGTATTTCTGTGCGGAATCGCTGTTTCGCGCGCTAGATCAGTGCATTAGCATGCAAGTATGACAAATTGGAATAGAAACTCCGACCGCCAATCACGATCACGATTTATTAGAGCTTATGTCAGATTCGACGATTCTTCGTTTCAGAAGTGTATTTCTGTGCGGAATCGCTGTTTCGCGCGCTAGATCAGTGCATTTGCAGGCAAGTATGCCAAATTAGAATAGAAACTCCGACACGGCAAGCACGGTCACGATTTATTCGACGTTATGTCAGATTCGACGATTCTTCGTTTCAGAAGTGTATTTCTGTGCGGAATCGCTGTTTCGCGTGCTAGATCAGTGCATTTGCATGCAAATATGCGAAATTGGACAGAAACTCCGACCAGGCAAGCACGATCACAATTTATTCAAGCCTATGTCAGATTCGACGATTCTTCGTTTCAGAAGTGTATTTCAGTGCGGAATCGCTGTTTCGCGTGCTAGATCAGTGCATTTGCATACAAGTATGAGAAATTGGAATAGAAACCACGACCCGACAAGCACGATCGCGATTTAATCGAGCTTATGGCAGATTCGACGATTCTTCGTTTCAGATGTGTATTTCTTTGCGGAATCGCTGTTTCGCGTGCTAGATCAGTGCATTTGCATGCAAATATGCGAAATTGGCACGAAAACTCCGATTCGGCAAGCACGATCACAATTTATTCGAGCCTATGTCAGATTCGACGATTCTTCGTTTCAGAAGTGTATTTATGTGCGGAATCGCTGTTTCGCGTGTTAGATCAGTGCATTTGCATGCAAACATTCCAAATTGGCACAGAAACTCCGATCCGCACAAACACGATCACGATTTATTCGAGCTTATGTCAGATTCGACGATTCTTCGTTTCAGAAGTGTATTTCTGTGCGGAATCGCTGTTTCGCGCGCTAGATCAGTGCATTAGCATGCAAGTATGACAAATTGGAATAGAAACTCCGACCGCCAATCACGATCACGATTTATTAGAGCTTATGTCAGATTCGACGATTCTTCGTTTCAGAAGTGTATTTCTGTGCGGAATCGCTGTTTCGCGCGCTAGATCAGTGCATTTGCAGGCAAGTATGCCAAATTAGAATAGAAACTCCGACACGGCAAGCACGGTCACGATTTATTCGACGTTATGTCAGATTCGACGATTCTTCGTTTCAGAAGTGTATTTCTGTGCGGAATCGCTGTTTCGCGTGCTAGATCAGTGCATTTGCATGCAAATATGCGAAATTGGACAGAAACTCCGACCAGGCAAGCACGATCACAATTTATTCAAGCCTATGTCAGATTCGACGATTCTTCGTTTCAGAAGTGTATTTCAGTGCGGAATCGCTGTTTCGCGTGCTAGATCAGTGCATTTGCATACAAGTATGAGAAATTGGAATAGAAACCACGACCCGACAAGCACGATCGCGATTTAATCGAGCTCATGTCAGATTCGACAATTATTCGTTTCACAAATGAATTTCTGTGCGGAATCGCTGTTTCGCGTAGTAGATCAGTGCATTTGCAAGCAAGTATGCCAAATTGGAATAGAAACTCCGACCCGGCAAGCACGATCACGATTTATTCGAGCTTATGTCAGATTCGACGATTCTTTGTTTCAGAAGTGTATTTCTGTGCGGAATCGCTGTTTCGCGTGCTAGATCAGTGCATTTGCATGCAAATATGCGAAATTGGACAGAAACTCCGACCAGGCAAGCACGATCACAATTTATACGAGCCTATGTCAGATTCGACGATTCTTCGTTTCAGAAGTGTATTTCTGTGCGTAATCGCTGTTTCGCGCGCTAGATCAGTGCATTTGCATGCAAGTATGACAAATTGGAATAGAAACTCCGACCGCCAATCACGATCACGATTTATTAGAGCTTATGTCAGATTCGACGATTCTTCGTTTCAGAAGTGTATTTCAGTGCGGAATCGCTGTTTCGCGTGCTAGATCAGTGCATTTGCATGCAAATATGCGAATTGGACAGAAACTCCGACCAGGCAAGCACGATCACAATTTATTCGAGCCTATGTCAGATTCGACGATTCTTCGTTTCAGAAGTGTATTTCAGTGCGGAATCGCTGTTTCGCGTGCTAGATCAGTGCATTTGCATACAAGTATGCCAAATTGGAATAGAAACTCCGACACGGCAAGCACGATCACGATTTATTCGAGCCTATGTCAGATTCGACGATTCTTCGTTTCAGAAGTGTATTTCTGTGCGGAATCGCTGTTTCGCGTGCTAGATCAGTGCATTTGCATGCAAATATGCGAAATTGGACAGTAACTCCGACCAGGCAAGCACGATCACAATTTATTCGAGCCTATGTCAGATTCGACGATTCTTCGTTTCAGAAGTGTATTTCTGTGCGTAATCGCTGTTTCGCGCGCTAGATCAGTGCATTTGCATGCAAGTATGACAAATTGGAATAGAAACTCCGACCGCCAATCACGATCACGATTTATTAGAGCTTATGTCAGATTCGACGATTCTTCGTTTCAGAAGTTTATTTCTGTGCGGAATCGCTGTTTCGCGCGCTAGATCAGTGCATTTGCATGCAAATATGCGAAATTGGACAGAAACTCCGACCAGGCAAGCACGATCACAATTTATTCGAGCCTATGTCAGATTCGACGATTCTTCGTTTCAGAAGTGTATTTCTGTGCGTAATCGCTGTTTCGCGCGCTAGATCAGTGCATTTGCATGCAAGTATGACAAATTGGAATAGAAACTCCGACCGCCAATCACGATCACGATTTATTAGAGCTTATGTCAGATTCGACGATTCTTCGTTTCAGAAGTGTATTTCAGTGCGGAATCGCTGTTTCGCGTGCTAGATCAGTGCATTTGCATGCAAATATGCGAAATTGGACAGAAACTCCGACCAGGCAAGCACGATCACAATTTATTCGAGCCTATGTCAGATTCGACGATTCTTCGTTTCAGAAGTGTATTTCAGTGCGGAATCGCTGTTTCGCGTGCTAGATCAGTGCATTTGCATACAAGTATGCCAAATTGGAATAGAAACTCCGACACGGCAAGCACGATCACGATTTATTCGAGCCTATGTCAGATTCGACGATTCTTCGTTTCAGAAGTGTATTTCTGTGCGGAATCGCTGTTTCTCGTGCTAGATCACTGCATTTGCATGCAAATATGCGAAATTGGACAGAAACTCCGACCAGGCAAGCACGATCACAATTTATTCGAGCCTATGTCAGATTCGACGATTCTTCGTTTCAGAAGTGTATTTCAGTGCGGAATCGCTGTTTCGCGTAGTAGATCAGTGCATTTGCAAGCAAGTATGCCAAATTGGAATAGAAACTCCGACCCGGCAAGCACGATCACGATTTATTCGAGCTTATGTCAGATTCGACGATTCTTAGTTTCAGAAGTGTATTTCTGTGCGGAATCGCTGTTTCGCGTGCTAGATCAGTGCATTTGTATGCAGATTTGCGAAATTGGCACGGAAACTCCGATTCGGCAAGCACGATCACGATTTATACGAGCTTATGTCAGATTCGACGATTCTTCGTTTCAGAAGTGTATTTCTGTGCGGAATCGCTGTTTCGCGTGCTATATCAGTGCATTTGCATGCAAGTATGCGAAATTTTAATAGAAACTCCGACCCGGCAAGCACGATCACAATTTATTCGAGCTTATGTCAGATTCGACGATTCTTCGTTTCAGAAGTGTATTTCTGTGCGGAATCGCTGTTTCGCGTGCTAGATCAGTGCATTTGCAGGCAAGTATGCCAAATTGGAATAGAAACTCCGACACGGCAAGCACGGTCACGATTTATTCGACGTTATGTCAGATTCGACGATTCTTCGTTTCAGAAGTGTATTTCTGTGCGGAATCGCTGTTTCGCGTGCTAGATCAGTGCATTTGCATACAAATATGCGAAATTGGACAGAAACTCCGACCAGGCAAGCACGATCACAATTTATTCGAGCCTATGTCAGATTCGACGATTCTTCGTTTCAGAAGTGTCTTTCTGTGCGTAATCGCTGTTTCGCGCGCTAGATCAGTGCATTTGCATGCAAGTATGACAAATTGGAATAGAAACTCCGACCGCCAATCACGATCACGATTTATTCGAGCCTATGTCAGATTCGACGATTCTTCGTTTCAGAAGTGTATTTCAGTGCGGAATCGCTGTTTCGCGTGCTAGATCAGTGCATTTGCATGCAAATATGCGAAATTGGCACGAAAACTCCGATTCGGCAAGCACGATCACGATTTATTCGAGCTTATGTCAGATTCGACAATTATTCGTTTCACAAATGAATTTCTGTGCGGAATCGCTGTTTCGCGTAGTAGATCACTGCATTTGCAAGCAAGTATGCCAAATTGGAATAGAAACTCCGACCCGGCAAGCTCGATCACGATTTATTCGAGCTTATGTCAGATTCGACGATTCTTTGTTTCAGAAGTGTATTTCTGTGCGGAATCGCTGTTTCGCGTGCTAGATCAGTGCATTTGTATGCAGATATGCGAAATTGGCACGGAAACTCCGATTCGGCAAGCACGATCATGATTTATTCGAGCTTATGTCAGATTCGACGATTCTTCGTTCCAGAAGTGTATTTCTGTGCGGAATCGCTGTTTCGCGTGCTATATCAGTGCATTTGCATGCAAATATGCGAAATTGGACAGAAACTCCGACCAGGCAAGCACGATCACAATTTATTCGAGCCTATGTCAGATTCGACGATTCTTCGTTTCAGAAGTGTATTTATGTGCGGAATCGCTGTTTCGCGTGTTAGATCAGTGCATTTGCATGCAAATATGCGAAATTGGACAGAAACTCCGACCAGGCAAGCACGATCACGATTTATTAGAGCTTATGTCAGATTCGACGATTCTTCGTTTCAGAAGTGTATTTCAGTGCGGAATCGCTGTTTCGCGTGCTAGATCAGTGCATTTGCATGCAAATATGCGAAATTGGACAGAAACTCCGACCAGGCAAGCACGATCACAATTTATTCGAGCCTATGTCAGATTCGACGATTCTTCGTTTCAGAAGTGTATTTCAGTGCGGAATCGCTGTTTCGCGTGCTAGATCAGTGCATTTGCATACAAGTATGCCAAATTGGAATAGAAACACCGACACGGCAAGCACGATCACGATTTATTCGACGTTATGTCAGATTCGACGATTCTTCGTTTCAGAAGTGTATTTCTGTGCGGAATCGCTGTTTCGCGTGCTAGATCAGTGCATTTGCATGCAAATATGCGAAATTGGACAGAAACTCCGACCAGGCAAGCACGATCACAATTTATTCGAGCCTATGTCAGATTCGACGATTCTTCGTTTCAGAAGTGTATTTCAGTGCGGAATCGCTGTTTCGCGTGCTAGATCAGTGCATTTGCATGCAAATATGCGAAATTGGCACGAAAACTCCGATTCGGCAAGCACGATCACGATTTATTCGAGCTTATGTCAGATTCGACAATTATTCGTTTCACAAATGAATTTCTGTGCGGAATCGCTGTTTCGCGTAGTAGATCACTGCATTTGCAAGCAAGTATGCCAAATTGGAATAGAAACTCCGACCCGGCAAGCTCGATCACGATTTATTCGAGCTTATGTCAGATTCGACGATTCTTTGTTTCAGAAGTGTATTTCTGTGCGGAATCGCTGTTTCGCGTGCTAGATCAGTGCATTTGTATGCAGATATGCGAAATTGGCACGGAAACTCCGATTCGGCAAGCACGATCATGATTTATTCGAGCTTATGTCAGATTCGACGATTCTTCGTTCCAGAAGTGTATTTCTGTGCGGAATCGCTGTTTCGCGTGCTATATCACTGCATTTGCAAGCAAGTATGCCAAATTGGAATAGAAACTCCGACCCGGCAAGCTCGATCACGATTTATTCGAGCTTATGTCAGATTCGACGATTCTTTGTTTCAGAAGTGTATTTCTGTGCGGAATCGCTGTTTCGCGTGCTAGATCAGTGCATTTGTATGCAGATATGCGAAATTGGCACGGAAACTCCGATTCGGCAAGCACGATCATGATTTATTCGAGCTTATGTCAGATTCGACGATTCTTCGTTCCAGAAGTGTATTTCTGTGCGGAATCGCTGTTTCGCGTGCTATATCAGTGCATTTGCATGCAAATATGCGAAATTGGACAGAAACTCCGACCAGGCAAGCACGACCACAATTTATTCGATCCTATGTCAGATTCGACGATTCTTCGTTTCAGAAGTGTATTTCAGTGCGGAATCGCTGTTTCGCGTGCTAGATCAGTGCATTTGCATACAAGTATGCCAAATTGGAATAGAAACTCCGACACGGCAAGCACGATCACGATTTATTCGAGCCTATGTCAGATTCGACGATTCTTCGTTTCAGAAGTGTATTTCTGTGCGGAATCGCTGTTTCGCGTGCTAGATCAGTGCATTTGCATGCAAATATGCGAAATTGGACAGAAACTCCGACCAGGCAAGCACGATCACAATTTATTCGAGCCTATGTCAGATTCGACGATTCTTCGTTTCAGAAGTGTATTTCTGTGCGTAATCGCTGTTTCGCGCGCTAGATCAGTGCATTTGCATGCAAGTATGACAAATTGGAATAGAAATTCCGACCGCCAATCACGATCACGATTTATTAGAGCTTATGTCAGATTCGACGATTCTTCGTTTCAGAAGTTTATTTCTGTGCGGAATCGCTGTTTCGCTCGCTAGATCAGTGCATTTGCAGGCAAGTATGACAAATTGGAATAGAAACTCCGACCGCCAATCACGATCACGATTTATTAGAGCTTATGTCAGATTCGACGATTCTTCGTTTCAGAAGTGTATTTCTGTGCGGAATCGCTGTTTCGCGTGCTAGATCAGTGCATTTGCATGCAAATATGCGAAATTGGACAGAAACTCCGACCAGGCAAGCACGATCACAATTTATTCGAGCCTATGTCAGATTCGACGATTCTTCGTTTCAGAAGTGTATTTCAGTGCGGAATCGCTGTTTCGCGCGCTAGATCAGTGCATTTGCATGCAAGTATGACAAATTGGAATAGAAACTCCGACCGGCAATCACGATCACGATTTATTCGAGCTTATGTCAGATTCGACGATTCTTCGTTTCAGAAGTGTATTTCTGTGCGGAATCGCTGTTTCGCGTGCTAGATCAGTGCATTTGCATGCAAATATGCGAAATTGGACAGAAACTCCGACCAGGCAAGCACGATCACAATTTATTCGAGCTTATGTCAGATTCGACGATTCTTTGTTTCAGAAGTGTATTTCTGTGCGGAATCGCTGTTTCGCGTGCTAGATCAGTGCATTTGTATGCAGATATGCGAAATTGGCACGGAAACTCCGATTCGGCAAGCACGATCATGATTTATTCGAGCTTATGTCAGATTCGACGATTCTTCGTTCCAGAAGTGTATTTCTGTGCGGAATCGCTGTTTCGCGTGCTATATCAGTGCACTTGCATGCAAATATGCGAAATTGGACAGAAACTCCGACCAGGCAAGCACGATCACAATTTATTCGAGCCTATGTCAGATTCGACGATTCTTCGTTTCAGAAGTGTATTTCAGTGCGGAATCGCTGTTTCGCGTGCTAGATCAGTGCATTTGCATACAAGTATGCCAAATTGGAATAGAAACTCCGACACGGCAAGCACGATCACGATTTATTCGAGCCTATGTCAGATTCGACGATTCTTCGTTTCAGAAGTGTATTTCTGTGCGGAATCGCTGTTTCGCGTGCTAGATCAGTGCATTTGCATGCAAATATGCGAAATTGGACAGAAACTCCGACCAGGCAAGCACGATCACAATTTATTCGAGCCTATGTCAGATTCGACGATTCTTCGTTTCAGAAGTGTATTTCTGTGCGTAATCGCTGTTTCGCGCGCTAGATCAGTGCATTTGCATGCAAGTATGACAAATTGGAATAGAAACTCCGACCGCCAATCACGATCACGATTTATTAGAGCTTATGTCAGATTCGACGGTTCTTCGTTTCAGAAGTTTATTTCTGTGCGGAATCGCTGTTTCGCTCGCTAGATCAGTGCATTTGCAGGCAAGTATGACAAATTGGAATAGAAACTCCGACCGCCAATCACGATCACGATTTATTAGAGCTTATGTCAGATTCGACGATTCTTCGTTTCAGAAGTGTATTTCTGTGCGGAATCGCTGTTTCGCGTGCTAGATCAGTGCATTTGCATGCAAATATGCGAAATTGGACAGAAACTCCGACCAGGCAAGCACGATCACAATTTATTCGAGCCTATGTCAGATTCGACGATTCTTCGTTTCAGAAGTGTATTTCAGTGCGGAATCGCTGTTTCGCGCGCTAGATCAGTGCATTTGCATGCAAGTATGACAAATTGGAATAGAAACTCCGACCGGCAATCACGATCACGATTTATTCGAGCTTATGTCAGATTCGACGATTCTTCGTTTCAGAAGTGTATTTCTGTGCGGAATCGCTGTTTCGCGTGCTAGATCAGTGCATTTGCATGCAAATATGCGAAATTGGACAGAAACTCCGACCAGGCAAGCACGATCACAATTTATTCGAGCCTATGTCAGATTCGACGATTCTTCGTTTCAGAAGTGTATTTCTGTGCGTAATCGCTGTTTCGCGCGCAAGATCAGTGCATTTGCATGCAAGTATGACAAATTGGAATAGAAACTCCGACCGCCAATCACGATCACGATTTATTAGAGCTTATGTCAGATTCGACGATTCTTCGTTTCAGAAGTGTATTTCTGTGCGGAATCGCTGTTTCGCGTGCTAGATCAGTGCATTTGCATGCAAATATGCGAAATTGGACAGAAACTCCGACCAGGCAAGCACGATCACAATTTATTCGAGCCTATGTCAGATTCGACGATTCTTCGTTTCAGAAGTGTATTTCAGTGCGGAATCGCTGTTTCGCGTGCTAGATCAGTGCATTTGCATACAAGTATGCCAAATTGGAATAGAAACTCCGACACGGCAAGCACGATCACGATTTATTCGACGTTATGTCAGATTCGACGATTCTTCGTTTCAGAAGTGTATTTCTGTGCGGAATCGCTGTTTCGCGTGCTAGATCAGTGCATTTGCATGCAAATATGCGAAATTGGACAGAAACTCCTACCAGGCAAGCACGATCACAATTTATTCGAGCCTATGTCAGATTCGACGATTCTTCGTTTCAGAAGTGTATTTCAGTGCGGAATCGCTGTTTCGCGTGCTAGATCAGTGCATTTGCATGCAAATATGCGAAATTGGCACGAAAACTCCGATTCGGCAAGCACGATCACGATTTATTCGAGCTTATGTCAGATTCGACAATTATTCGTTTCACAAATGAATTTCTGTGCGGAATCGCTGTTTCGCGTAGTAGATCACTGCATTTGCAAGCAAGTATGCCAAATTGGAATAGAAACTCCGACCCGGCAAGCTCGATCACGATTTATTCGAGCTTATGTCAGATTCGACGATTCTTTGTTTCAGAAGTGTATTTCTGTGCGGAATCGCTGTTTCGCGTGCTAGATCAGTGCATTTGTATGCAGATATGCGAAATTGGCACGGAAACTCCGATTCGGCAAGCACGATCATGATTTATTCGAGCTTATGTCAGATTCGACGATTCTTCGTTCCAGAAGTGTATTTCTGTGCGGAATCGCTGTTTCGCGTGCTATATCAGTGCATTTGCATGCAAATATGCGAAATTGGACAGAAACTCCGACCAGGCAAGCACGATCACAATTTATTCGAGCCTATGTCAGATTCGACGATTCTTCGTTTCAGAAGTGTATTTCAGTGCGGAATCGCTGTTTCGCGTGCTAGATCAGTGCATTTGCATACAAGTATGCCAAATTGGAATAGAAACTCCGACACGGCAAGCACGATCACGATTTATTCGAGCCTATGTCAGATTCGACGATTCTTCGTTTCAGAAGTGTATTTCTGTGCGGAATCGCTGTTTCGCGTGCTAGATCAGTGCATTTGCATGCAAATATGCGAAATTGGACAGAAACTCCGACCAGGCAAGCACGATCACAATTTATTCGAGCCTATGTCAGATTCGACGATTCTTCGTTTCAGAAGTGTATTTCTGTGCGTAATCGCTGTTTCGCGCGCTAGATCAGTGCATTTGCATGCAAGTATGACAAATTGGAATAGAAACTCCGACCGCCAATCACGATCACGATTTATTAGAGCTTATGTCAGATTCGACGATTCTTCGTTTCAGAAGTTTATTTCTGTGCGGAATCGCTGTTTCGCTCGCTAGATCAGTGCATTTGCAGGCAAGTATGACAAATTGGAATAGAAACTCCGACCGCCAATCACGATCACGATTTATTAGAGCTTATGTCAGATTCGACGATTCTTCGTTTCAGAAGTGTATTTCTGTGCGGAATCGCTGTTTCGCGTGCTAGATCAGTGCATTTGCATGCAAATATGCGAAATTGGACAGAAACTCCGACCAGGCAAGCACGATCACAATTTATTCGAGCCTATGTCAGATTCGACGATTCTTCGTTTCAGAAGTGTATTTCAGTGCGGAATCGCTGTTTCGCGCGCTAGATCAGTGCATTTGCATGCAAGTATGACAAATTGGAATAGAAACTCCGACCGGCAATCACGATCACGATTTATTCGAGCTTATGTCAGATTCGACGATTCTTCGTTTCAGAAGTGTATTTCTGTGCGGAATCGCTGTTTCGCGTGCTAGATCAGTGCATTTGCATGCAAATATGCGAAATTGGACAGAAACTCCGACCAGGCAAGCACGATCACAATTTATTCGAGCTTATGTCAGATTCGACGATTCTTTGTTTCAGAAGTGTATTTCTGTGCGGAATCGCTGTTTCGCGTGCTAGATCAGTGCATTTGTATGCAGATATGCGAAATTGGCACGGAAACTCCGATTCGGCAAGCACGATCATGATTTATTCGAGCTTATGTCAGATTCGACGATTCTTCGTTCCAGAAGTGTATTTCTGTGCGGAATCGCTGTTTCGCGTGCTATATCAGTGCATTTGCATGCAAATATGCGAAATTGGACAGAAACTCCGACCAGGCAAGCACGATCACAATTTATTCGAGCCTATGTCAGATTCGACGATTCTTCGTTTCAGAAGTGTATTTCAGTGCGGAATCGCTGTTTCGCGTGCTAGATCAGTGCATTTGCATACAAGTATGCCAAATTGGAATAGAAACTCCGACACGGCAAGCACGATCACGATTTATTCGAGCCTATGTCAGATTCGACGATTCTTCGTTTCAGAAGTGTATTTCTGTGCGGAATCGCTGTTTCGCGTGCTAGATCAGTGCATTTGCATGCAAATATGCGAAATTGGACAGAAACTCCGACCAGGCAAGCACGATCACAATTTATTCGAGCCTATGTCAGATTCGACGATTCTTCGTTTCAGAAGTGTATTTCTGTGCGTAATCGCTGTTTCGCGCGCTAGATCAGTGCATTTGCATGCAAGTATGACAAATTGGAATAGAAACTCCGACCGCCAATCACGATCACGATTTATTAGAGCTTATGTCAGATTCGACGATTCTTCGTTTCAGAAGTTTATTTCTGTGCGGAATCGCTGTTTCGCTCGCTAGATCAGTGCATTTGCAGGCAAGTATGACAAATTGGAATAGAAACTCCGACCGCCAATCACGATCACGATTTATTAGAGCTTATGTCAGATTCGACGATTCTTCGTTTCAGAAGTGTATTTCTGTGCGGAATCGCTGTTTCGCGTGCTAGATCAGTGCATTTGCATGCAAATATGCGAAATTGGACAGAAACTCCGACCAGGCAAGCACGATCACAATTTATTCGAGCCTATGTCAGATTCGACGATTCTTCGTTTCAGAAGTGTATTTCAGTGCGGAATCGCTGTTTCGCGCGCTAGATCAGTGCATTTGCATGCAAGTATGACAAATTGGAATAGAAACTCCGACCGGCAATCACGATCACGATTTATTCGAGCTTATGTCAGATTCGACGATTCTTCGTTTCAGAAGTGTATTTCTGTGCGGAATCGCTGTTTCGCGTGCTAGATCAGTGCATTTGCATGCAAATATGCGAAATTGGACAGAAACTCCGACCAGGCAAGCACGATCACAATTTATTCGAGCCTATGTCAGATTCGACGATTCTTCGTTTCAGAAGTGTATTTCTGTGCGTAATCGCTGTTTCGCGCGCAAGATCAGTGCATTTGCATGCAAGTATGACAAATTGGAATAGAAACTCCGACCGCCAATCACGATCACGATTTATTAGAGCTTATGTCAGATTCGACGATTCTTCGTTTCAGAAGTGTATTTCTGTGCGGAATCGCTGTTTCGCGTGCTAGATCAGTGCATTTGCATGCAAATATGCGAAATTGGACAGAAACTCCGACCAGGCAAGCACGATCACAATTTATTCGAGCCTATGTCAGATTCGACGATTCTTCGTTTCAGAAGTGTATTTATGTGCGGAATCGCTGTTTCGCGTGTTAGATCAGTGCATTTGCATGCAAACATTCCAAATTGGCACAGAAACTCCGATCCGCACAAACACGATCACGATTTATTCGAGCTTATGTCAGATTCGACGATTCTTCGTTTCAGAAGTGTATTTCTGTGCGGAATCGCTGTTTCGCGCGCTAGATCAGTGCATTAGCATGCAAGTATGACAAATTGGAATAGAAACTCCGACCGCCAATCACGATCACGATTTATTAGAGCTTATGTCAGATTCGACGATTCTTCGTTTCAGAAGTGTATTTCTGTGCGGAATCGCTGTTTCGCGCGCTAGATCAGTGCATTTGCAGGCAAGTATGCCAAATTAGAATAGAAACTCCGACACGGCAAGCACGGTCACGATTTATTCGACGTTATGTCAGATTCGACGATTCTTCGTTTCAGAAGTGTATTTCTGTGCGGAATCGCTGTTTCGCGTGCTAGATCAGTGCATTTGCATGCAAATATGCGAAATTGGACAGAAACTCCGACCAGGCAAGCACGATCACAATTTATTCAAGCCTATGTCAGATTCGACGATTCTTCGTTTCAGAAGTGTATTTCAGTGCGGAATCGCTGTTTCGCGTGCTAGATCAGTGCATTTGCATACAAGTATGAGAAATTGGAATAGAAACCACGACCCGACAAGCACGATCGCGATTTAATCGAGCTTATGGCAGATTCGACGATTCTTCGTTTCAGATGTGTATTTCTTTGCGGAATCGCTGTTTCGCGTGCTAGATCAGTGCATTTGCATGCAAATATGCGAAATTGGCACGAAAACTCCGATTCGGCAAGGACGATCACGATTTATTCGAGCTCATGTCAGATTCGACAATTATTCGTTTCACAAATGAATTTCTGTGCGGAATCGCTGTTTCGCGTAGTAGATCAGTGCATTTGCAAGCAAGTATGCCAAATTGGAATAGAAACTCCGACCCGGCAAGCACGATCACGATTTATTCGAGCTTATGTCAGATTCGACGATTCTTTGTTTCAGAAGTGTATTTCTGTGCGGAATCGCTGTTTCGCGTGCTAGATCAGTGCATTTGCATGCAAATATGCGAAATTGGACAGAAACTCCGACCAGGCAAGCACGATCACAATTTATACGAGCCTATGTCAGATTCGACGATTCTTCGTTTCAGAAGTGTATTTCTGTGCGTAATCGCTGTTTCGCGCGCTAGATCAGTGCATTTGCATGCAAGTATGACAAATTGGAATAGAAACTCCGACCGCCAATCACGATCACGATTTATTAGAGCTTATGTCAGATTCGACGATTCTTCGTTTCAGAAGTGTATTTCAGTGCGGAATCGCTGTTTCGCGTGCTAGATCAGTGCATTTGCATGCAAATATGCGAAATTGGACAGAAACTCCGACCAGGCAAGCACGATCACAATTTATTCGAGCCTATGTCAGATTCGACGATTCTTCGTTTCAGAAGTGTATTTCAGTGCGGAATCGCTGTTTCGCGTGCTAGATCAGTGCATTTGCATACAAGTATGCCAAATTGGAATAGAAACTCCGACACGGCAAGCACGATCACGATTTATTCGAGCCTATGTCAGATTCGACGATTCTTCGTTTCAGAAGTGTATTTCTGTGCGGAATCGCTGTTTCGCGTGCTAGATCAGTGCATTTGCATGCAAATATGCGAAATTGGACAGAAACTCCGACCAGGCAAGCACGATCACAATTTATTCGAGCCTATGTCAGATTCGACGATTCTTCGTTTCAGAAGTGTATTTCTGTGCGTAATCGCTGTTTCGCGCGCTAGATCAGTGCATTTGCATGCAAGTATGACAAATTGGAATAGAAACTCCGACCGCCAATCACGATCACGATTTATTAGAGCTTATGTCAGATTCGACGATTCTTCGTTTCAGAAGTTTATTTCTGTGCGGAATCGCTGTTTCGCGCGCTAGATCAGTGCATTTGCATGCAAATATGCGAAATTGGACAGACACTCCGACCAGGCAAGCACGATCACAATTTATTCGAGCCTATGTCAGATTCGACGATTCTTCGTTTCAGAAGTGTATTTCTGTGCGTAATCGCTGTTTCGCGCGCTAGATCAGTGCATTTGCATGCAAGTATGACAAATTGGAATAGAAACTCCGACCGCCAATCACGATCACGATTTATTAGAGCTTATGTCAGATTCGACGATTCTTCGTTTCAGAAGTATATTTCAGGGCGGAATCGCTGTTTCGCGTGCTAGATCAGTGCATTTGCATGCAAATATGCGAAATTGGACAGAAACTCCGACCAGGCAAGCACGATCACGATTTATTAGAGCTTATGTCAGATTCGACGATTCTTCGTTTCAGAAGTGTATTTCAGTGCGGAATCGCTGTTTCGCGTGCTAGATCAGTGCATTTGCATGCAAATATGCGAAATTGGACAGAAACTCCGACCAGGCAAGCACGATCACAATTTATTCGAGCCTATGTCAGATTCGACGATTCTTCGTTTCAGAAGTGTATTTCAGTGCGGAATCGCTGTTTCGCGTGCTAGATCAGTGCATTTGCATACAAGTATGCCAAATTGGAATAGAAACTCCGACACGGCAAGCACGATCACGATTTATTCGACGTTATGTCAGATTCGACGATTCTTCGTTTCAGAAGTGTATTTCTGTGCGGAATCGCTGTTTCGCGTGCTAGATCAGTGCATTTGCATGCAAATATGCGAAATTGGACAGAAACTCCGACCAGGCAAGCACGATCACAATTTATTCGAGCCTATGTCAGATTCGACGATTCTTCGTTTCAGAAGTGTATTTCAGTGCGGAATCGCTGTTTCGCGTGCTAGATCAGTGCATTTGCATGCAAATATGCGAAATTGGCACGAAAACTCCGATTCGGCAAGCACGATCACGATTTATTCGAGCTTATGTCAGATTCGACAATTATTCGTTTCACAAATGAATTTCTGTGCGGAATCGCTGTTTCGCGTAGTAGATCACTGCATTTGCAAGCAAGTATGCCAAATTGGAATAGAAACTCCGACCCGGCAAGCTCGATCACGATTTATTCGAGCTTATGTCATATTCGACGATTCTTTGTTTCAGAAGTGTATTTCTGTGCGGAATCGCTGTTTCGCGTGCTAGATCAGTGCATTTGTATGCAGATATGCGAAATTGGACAGAAACTCCGACCAGGCAAGCACGATCACAATTTATTCGAGCCTATGTCAGATTCGACGATTCTTCGTTTCAGAAGTGTATTTCAGTGCGGAATCGCTGTTTCGCGTGCTAGATCAGTGCATTTGCATACAAGTATGCCAAATTGGAATAGAAACTCCGACACGGCAAGCACGATCACGATTTATTCGAGCCTATGTCAGATTCGACGATTCTTCGTTTCAGAAGTGTATTTCTGTGCGGAATCGCTGTTTCGCGTGCTAGATCAGTGCATTTGCATGCAAATATGCGAAATTGGACAGAAACTCCGACCAGGCAAGCACGATCACAATTTATTCGAGCCTATGTCAGATTCGACGATTCTTCGTTTCAGAAGTGTATTTCTGTGCGGAATAGCTGTTTCGCGCGCTAGATCAGTGCATTTGCATGCAAGTATGACAAATTGGAATAGAAACTCCGACCGCCAATCACGATCACGATTTATTAGAGCTTATGTCAGATTCGACGATTCTTCGTTTCAGAAGTTTATTTCTGTGCGGAATCGCTGTTTCGCTCGCTAGATCAGTGCATTTGCAGGCAAGTATGACAAATTGGAATAGAAACTCCGACCGCCAATCACGATCACGATTTATTAGAGCTTATGTCAGATTCGACGATTCTTCGTTTCAGAAGTGTATTTCTGTGCGGAATCGCTGTTTCGCGTGCTAGATCAGTGCATTTGCATGCAAATATGCGAAATTGGACAGAAACTCCGACCAGGCAAGCACGATCACAATTTATTCGAGCCTATGTCAGATTCGACGATTCTTCGTTTCAGAAGTGTATTTCAGTGCGGAATCGCTGTTTCGCGCGCTAGATCAGTGCATTTGCATGCAAGTATGACAAATTGGAATAGAAACTCCGACCGGCAATCACGATCACGATTTATTCGAGCTTATGTCAGATTCGACGATTCTTCGTTTCAGAAGTGTATTTCTGTGCGGAATCGCTGTTTCGCGTGCTAGATCAGTGCATTTGCATGCAAATATGCGAAATTGGACAGAAACTCCGACCAGGCAAGCACGATCACAATTTATTCGAGCCTATGTCAGATTCGACGATTCTTCGTTTCAGAAGTGTATTTCTGTGCGTAATCGCTGTTTCGCGCGCAAGATCAGTGCATTTGCATGCAAGTATGACAAATTGGAATAGAAACTCCGACCGCCAATCACGATCACGATTTATTAGAGCTTATGTCAGATTCGACGATTCTTCGTTTCAGAAGTGTATTTCTGTGCGGAATCGCTGTTGCGCGTGCTAGATCAGTGCATTTGCATGCAAATATGCGAAATTGGACAGAAACTCCGATCCGCACAAACACGATCACGATTTATTTGAGCTTATGTCAGATTCGACGATTCTTCGTTTCAGAAGTGTATTTCTGTGCGGAATCGCTGTTTCGCGTGCTAGATCAGTGCATTTGCATGCAAATATGCGAAATTGGACAGAAACTCCGACCAGGCAAGCACGATCACGATTTATTAGAGCTTATGTCAGATTCGACGATTCTTCGTTTCAGAAGTGTATTTCAGTGCGGAATCGCTGTTTCGCGTGCTAGATCAGTGCATTTGCATGCAAATATGCGAAATTGGACAGAAACTACGACCAGGCAAGCACGATCACAATTTATTCGAGCCTATGTCAGATTCGACGATTCTTCGTTTCAGAAGTGTATTTCAGTGCGGAATCGCTGTTTCGCGTGCTAGATCAGTGCATTTGCATACAAGTATGCCAAATTGGAATAGAAACTCCGACACGGCAAGCACGATCACGATTTATTCGACGTTATGTCAGATTCGACGATTCTTCGTTTCAGAAGTGTATTTCTGTGCGGAATCGCTGTTTCGCGTGCTAGATCAGTGCATTTGCATGCAAATATGCGAAATTGGACAGAAACTCCGACCAGGCAAGCACGATCACAATTTATTCGAGCCTATGTCAGATTCGACGATTCTTCGTTTCAGAAGTGTATTTCAGTGCGGAATCGCTGTTTCGCGTGCTAGATCAGTGCATTTGCATGCAAATATGCGAAATTGGCACGAAAACTCCGATTTGGCAAGCACGATCACGATTTATTCGAGCTTATGTCAGATTCGACAATTATTCGTTTCACAAATGAATTTCTGTGCGGAATCGCTGTTTCGCGTAGTAGATCACTGCATTTGCAAGCAAGTATGCCAAATTGGAATAGAAACTCCGACCCGGCAAGCTCGATCACGATTTATTCGAGCTTATGTCAGATTCGACGATTCTTTGTTTCAGAAGTGTATTTCTGTGCGGAATCGCTGTTTCGCGTGCTAGATCAGTGCATTTGTATGCAGATATGCGAAATTGGCACGGAAACTCCGATTCGGCAAGCACGATCATGATTTATTCGAGCTTATGTCAGATTCGACGATTCTTCGTTCCAGAAGTGTATTTCTGTGCGGAATCGCTGTTTCGCGTGCTATATCAGTGCATTTGCATGCAAATATGCGAAATTGGACAGAAACTCCGACCAGGCAAGCACGATCACAATTTATTCGAGCCTATGTCAGATTCGACGATTCTTCGTTTCAGAAGTGTATTTCAGTGCGGAATCGCTGTTTCGCGTGCTAGATCAGTGCATTTGCATACAAGTATGCCAAATTGGAATAGAAACTCCGACACGGCAAGCACGATCACGATTTATTCGAGCCTATGTCAGATTCGACGATTCTTCGTTTCAGAAGTGTATTTCTGTGCGGAATCGCTGTTTCGCGTGCTAGATCAGTGCATTTGCATGCAAATATGCGAAATTGGACAGAAACTCCGACCAGGCAAGCACGATCACAATTTATTCGAGCCTATGTCAGATTCGACGATTCTTCGTTTCAGAAGTGTATTTCTGTGCGTAATCGCTGTTTCGCGCGCTAGATCAGTGCATTTGCATGCAAGTATGACAAATTGGAATAGAAACTCCGACCGCCAATCACGATCACGATTTATTAGAGCTTATGTCAGATTCGACGATTCTTCGTTTCAGAAGTTTATTTCTGTGCGGAATCGCTGTTTCGCTCGCTAGATCAGTGCATTTGCAGGCAAGTATGACAAATTGGAATAGAAACTCCGACCGCCAATCACGATCACGATTTATTAGAGCTTATGTCAGATTCGACGATTCTTCGTTTCAGAAGTGTATTTCTGTGCGGAATCGCTGTTTCGCGTGCTAGATCAGTGCATTTGCATGCAAATATGCGAAATTGGACAGAAACTCCGACCAGGCAAGCACGATCACAATTTATTCGAGCCTATGTCAGATTCGACGATTCTTCGTTTCAGAAGTGTATTTCTGTGCGTAATCGCTGTTTCGCGCGCAAGATCAGTGCATTTGCATGCAAGTATGACAAATTGGAATAGAAACTCCGACCGCCAATCACGATCACGATTTATTAGAGCTTATGTCAGATTCGACGATTCTTCGTTTCAGAAGTGTATTTCTGTGCGGAATCGCTGTTTCGCGTGCTAGATCAGTGCATTTGCATGCAAATATGCGAAATTGGACAGAAACTCCGACCAGGCAAGCACGATCACAATTTATTCGAGCCTATGTCAGATTCGACGATTCTTCGTTTCAGAAGTGTATTTATGTGCGGAATCGCTGTTTCGCGTGTTAGATCAGTGCATTTGCATGCAAACATTCCAAATTGGCACAGAAACTCCGATCCGCACAAACACGATCACGATTTATTCGAGCTTATGTCAGATTCGACGATTCTTCGTTTCAGAAGTGTATTTCTGTGCGGAATCGCTGTTTCGCGCGCTAGATCAGTGCATTAGCATGCAAGTATGACAAATTGGAATAGAAACTCCGACCGCCAATCACGATCACGATTTATTAGAGCTTATGTCAGATTCGACGATTCTTCGTTTCAGAAGTGTATTTCTGTGCGGAATCGCTGTTTCGCGCGCTAGATCAGTGCATTTGCAGGCAAGTATGCCAAATTAGAATAGAAACTCCGACACGGCAAGCACGGTCACGATTTATTCGACGTTATGTCAGATTCGACGATTCTTCGTTTCAGAAGTGTATTTCTGTGCGGAATCGCTGTTTCGCGTGCTAGATCAGTGCATTTGCATGCAAATATGCGAAATTGGACAGAAACTCCGACCAGGCAAGCACGATCACAATTTATTCAAGCCTATGTCAGATTCGACGATTCTTCGTTTCAGAAGTGTATTTCAGTGCGGAATCGCTGTTTCGCGTGCTAGATCAGTGCATTTGCATACAAGTATGAGAAATTGGAATAGAAACCACGACCCGACAAGCACGATCGCGATTTAATCGAGCTTATGGCAGATTCGACGATTCTTCGTTTCAGATGTGTATTTCTTTGCGGAATCGCTGTTTCGCGTGCTAGATCAGTGCATTTGCATGCAAATATGCGAAATTGGCACGAAAACTCCGATTCGGCAAGGACGATCACGATTTATTCGAGCTCATGTCAGATTCGACAATTATTCGTTTCACAAATGAATTTCTGTGCGGAATCGCTGTTTCGCGTAGTAGATCAGTGCATTTGCAAGCAAGTATGCCAAATTGGAATAGAAACTCCGACCCGGCAAGCACGATCACGATTTATTCGAGCTTATGTCAGATTCGACGATTCTTTGTTTCAGAAGTGTATTTCTGTGCGGAATCGCTGTTTCGCGTGCTAGATCAGTGCATTTGCATGCAAATATGCGAAATTGGACAGAAACTCCGACCAGGCAAGCACGATCACAATTTATACGAGCCTATGTCAGATTCGACGATTCTTCGTTTCAGAAGTGTATTTCTGTGCGTAATCGCTGTTTCGCGCGCTAGATCAGTGCATTTGCATGCAAGTATGACAAATTGGAATAGAAACTCCGACCGCCAATCACGATCACGATTTATTAGAGCTTATGTCAGATTCGACGATTCTTCGTTTCAGAAGTGTATTTCAGTGCGGAATCGCTGTTTCGCGTGCTAGATCAGTGCATTTGCATGCAAATATGCGAAATTGGACAGAAACTCCGACCAGGCAAGCACGATCACAATTTATTCGAGCCTATGTCAGATTCGACGATTCTTCGTTTCAGAAGTGTATTTCAGTGCGGAATCGCTGTTTCGCGTGCTAGATCAGTGCATTTGCATACAAGTATGCCAAATTGGAATAGAAACTCCGACACGGCAAGCACGATCACGATTTATTCGAGCCTATGTCAGATTCGACGATTCTTCGTTTCAGAAGTGTATTTCTGTGCGGAATCGCTGTTTCGCGTGCTAGATCAGTGCATTTGCATGCAAATATGCGAAATTGGACAGAAACTCCGACCAGGCAAGCACGATCACAATTTATTCGAGCCTATGTCAGATTCGACGATTCTTCGTTTCAGAAGTGTATTTCTGTGCGTAATCGCTGTTTCGCGCGCTAGATCAGTGCATTTGCATGCAAGTATGACAAATTGGAATAGAAACTCCGACCGCCAATCACGATCACGATTTATTAGAGCTTATGTCAGATTCGACGATTCTTCGTTTCAGAAGTTTATTTCTGTGCGGAATCGCTGTTTCGCGCGCTAGATCAGTGCATTTGCATGCAAATATGCGAAATTGGACAGAAACTCCGACCAGGCAAGCAAGATCACAATTTATTCGAGCCTATGTCAGATTCGACGATTCTTCGTTTCAGAAGTGTATTTCTGTGCGTAATCGCTGTTTCGCGCGCTAGATCAGTGCATTTGCATGCAAGTATGACAAATTGGAATAGAAACTCCGACCGCCAATCACGATCACGATTTATTAGAGCTTATGTCAGATTCGACGATTCTTCGTTTCAGAAGTGTATTTCAGTGCGGAATCGCTGTTTCGCGTGCTAGATCAGTGCATTTGCATGCAAATATGCGAAATTGGCACGAAAACTCCGATTCGGCAAGCACGATCACGATTTATTCGAGCTTATGTCAGATTCGACGATTCTTTGTTTCAGAAGTGTATTTCTGTGCGGAATCGCTGTTTCGCGTGCTAGATCAGTGCATTTGTATGCAGATATGCGAAATTGGCACGGAAACTCCGATTCGGCAAGCACGATCATGATTTATTCGAGCTTATGTCAGATTCGACGATTCTTCGTTCCAGAAGTGTATTTCTGTGCGGAATCGCTGTTTCGCGTGCTATATCAGTGCATTTGCATGCAAATATGCGAAATTGGACAGAAACTCCGACCAGGCAAGCACGATCACAATTTATTCGAGCCTATGTCAGATTCGACGATTCTTCGTTTCAGAAGTGTATTTATGTGCGGAATCGCTGTTTCGCGTGTTAGATCAGTGCATTTGCATGCAAACATTCCAAATTGGCACAGACACTCCGACCAGGCAAGCACGATCACAATTTATTCGAGCCTATGTCAGATTCGACGATTCTTCGTTTCAGAAGTGTATTTCTGTGCGTAATCGCTGTTTCGCGCGCTAGATCAGTGCATTTGCATGCAAGTATGACAAATTGGAATAGAAACTCCGACCGCCAATCACGATCACGATTTATTAGAGCTTATGTCAGATTCGACGATTCTTCGTTTCAGAAGTGTATTTCAGGGCGGAATCGCTGTTTCGCGTGCTAGATCAGTGCATTTGCATGCAAATATGCGAAATTGGACAGAAACTCCGACCAGGCAAGCACGATCACGATTTATTAGAGCTTATGTCAGATTCGACGATTCTTCGTTTCAGAAGTGTATTTCAGTGCGGAATCGCTGTTTCGCGTGCTAGATCAGTGCATTTGCATGCAAATATGCGAAATTGGACAGAAACTCCGACCAGGCAAGCACGATCACAATTTATTCGAGCCTATGTCAGATTCGACGATTCTTCGTTTCAGAAGTGTATTTCAGTGCGGAATCGCTGTTTCGCGTGCTAGATCAGTGCATTTGCATACAAGTATGCCAAATTGGAATAGAAACTCCGACACGGCAAGCACGATCACGATTTATTCGACGTTATGTCAGATTCGACGATTCTTCGTTTCAGAAGTGTATTTCTGTGCGGAATCGCTGTTTCGCGTGCTAGATCAGTGCATTTGCATGCAAATATGCGAAATTGGACAGAAACTC
This sequence comes from Lasioglossum baleicum, assembly GCF_051020765.1. Classification (NCBI taxonomy): domain Eukaryota; kingdom Metazoa; phylum Arthropoda; class Insecta; order Hymenoptera; family Halictidae; genus Lasioglossum; species Lasioglossum baleicum. The sequence continues at coordinate 173,040 of NW_027469283.1, read as the reverse complement.
CGACCAGGCAAGCACGATCACAATTTATTCGAGCCTATGTCAGATTCGACGATTCTTCGTTTCAGAAGTGTATTTCAGTGCGGAATCGCTGTTTCGCGTGCTAGATCAGTGCATTTGCATGCAAATATGCGAAATTGGCACGAAAACTCCGATTCGGCAAGCACGATCACGATTTATTCGAGCTTATGTCAGATTCGACAATTATTCGTTTCACAAATGAATTTCTGTGCGGAATCGCTGTTTCGCGTAGTAGATCACTGCATTTGCAAGCAAGTATGCCAAATTGGAATAGAAACTCCGACCCGGCAAGCTCGATCACGATTTATTCGAGCTTATGTCATATTCGACGATTCTTTGTTTCAGAAGTGTATTTCTGTGCGGAATCGCTGTTTCGCGTGCTAGATCAGTGCATTTGTATGCAGATATGCGAAATTGGACAGAAACTCCGACCAGGCAAGCACGATCACAATTTATTCGAGCCTATGTCAGATTCGACGATTCTTCGTTTCAGAAGTGTATTTCAGTGCGGAATCGCTGTTTCGCGTGCTAGATCAGTGCATTTGCATACAAGTATGCCAAATTGGAATAGAAACTCCGACACGGCAAGCACGATCACGATTTATTCGAGCCTATGTCAGATTCGACGATTCTTCGTTTCAGAAGTGTATTTCTGTGCGGAATCGCTGTTTCGCGTGCTAGATCAGTGCATTTGCATGCAAATATGCGAAATTGGACAGAAACTCCGACCAGGCAAGCACGATCACAATTTATTCGAGCCTATGTCAGATTCGACGATTCTTCGTTTCAGAAGTGTATTTCTGTGCGGAATCGCTGTTTCGCGCGCTAGATCAGTGCATTTGCATGCAAGTATGACAAATTGGAATAGAAACTCCGACCGCCAATCACGATCACGATTTATTAGAGCTTATGTCAGATTCGACGATTCTTCGTTTCAGAAGTTTATTTCTGTGCGGAATCGCTGTTTCGCTCGCTAGATCAGTGCATTTGCAGGCAAGTATGACAAATTGGAATAGAAACTCCGACCGCCAATCACGATCACGATTTATTAGAGCTTATGTCAGATTCGACGATTCTTCGTTTCAGAAGTGTATTTCTGTGCGGAATCGCTGTTTCGCGTGCTAGATCAGTGCATTTGCATGCAAATATGCGAAATTGGACAGAAACTCCGACCAGGCAAGCACGATCACAATTTATTCGAGCCTATGTCAGATTCGACGATTCTTCGTTTCAGAAGTGTATTTCAGTGCGGAATCGCTGTTTCGCGCGCTAGATCAGTGCATTTGCATGCAAGTATGACAAATTGGAATAGAAACTCCGACCGGCAATCACGATCACGATTTATTCGAGCTTATGTCAGATTCGACGATTCTTCGTTTCAGAAGTGTATTTCTGTGCGGAATCGCTGTTTCGCGTGCTAGATCAGTGCATTTGCATGCAAATATGCGAAATTGGACAGAAACTCCGACCAGGCAAGCACGATCACAATTTATTCGAGCCTATGTCAGATTCGACGATTCTTCGTTTCAGAAGTGTATTTCTGTGCGTAATCGCTGTTTCGCGCGCAAGATCAGTGCATTTGCATGCAAGTATGACAAATTGGAATAGAAACTCCGACCGCCAATCACGATCACGATTTATTAGAGCTTATGTCAGATTCGACGATTCTTCGTTTCAGAAGTGTATTTCTGTGCGGAATCGCTGTTGCGCGTGCTAGATCAGTGCATTTGCATGCAAATATGCGAAATTGGACAGAAACTCCGATCCGCACAAACACGATCACGATTTATTTGAGCTTATGTCAGATTCGACGATTCTTCGTTTCAGAAGTGTATTTCTGTGCGGAATCGCTGTTTCGCGTGCTAGATCAGTGCATTTGCATGCAAATATGCGAAATTGGACAGAAACTCCGACCAGGCAAGCACGATCACGATTTATTAGAGCTTATGTCAGATTCGACGATTCTTCGTTTCAGAAGTGTATTTCAGTGCGGAATCGCTGTTTCGCGTGCTAGATCAGTGCATTTGCATGCAAATATGCGAAATTGGACAGAAACTACGACCAGGCAAGCACGATCACAATTTATTCGAGCCTATGTCAGATTCGACGATTCTTCGTTTCAGAAGTGTATTTCAGTGCGGAATCGCTGTTTCGCGTGCTAGATCAGTGCATTTGCATACAAGTATGCCAAATTGGAATAGAAACTCCGACACGGCAAGCACGATCACGATTTATTCGACGTAATGTCAGATTCGACGATTCTTCGTTTCAGAAGTGTATTTCTGTGCGGAATCGCTGTTTCGCGTGCTAGATCAGTGCATTTGCATGCAAATATGCGAAATTGGACAGAAACTCCGACCAGGCAAGCACGATCACAATTTATTCGAGCCTATGTCAGATTCGACGATTCTTCGTTTCAGAAGTGTATTTCAGTGCGGAATCGCTGTTTCGCGTGCTAGATCAGTGCATTTGCATGCAAATATGCGAAATTGGCACGAAAACTCCGATTTGGCAAGCACGATCACGATTTATTCGAGCTTATGTCAGATTCGACAATTATTCGTTTCACAAATGAATTTCTGTGCGGAATCGCTGTTTCGCGTAGTAGATCACTGCATTTGCAAGCAAGTATGCCAAATTGGAATAGAAACTCCGACCCGGCAAGCTCGATCACGATTTATTCGAGCTTATGTCAGATTCGACGATTCTTTGTTTCAGAAGTGTATTTCTGTGCGGAATCGCTGTTTCGCGTGCTAGATCAGTGCATTTGTATGCAGATATGCGAAATTGGCACGGAAACTCCGATTCGGCAAGCACGATCATGATTTATTCGAGCTTATGTCAGATTCGACGATTCTTCGTTCCAGAAGTGTATTTCTGTGCGGAATCGCTGTTTCGCGTGCTATATCAGTGCATTTGCATGCAAATATGCGAAATTGGACAGAAACTCCGACCAGGCAAGCACGATCACAATTTATTCGAGCCTATGTCAGATTCGACGATTCTTCGTTTCAGAAGTGTATTTCAGTGCGGAATCGCTGTTTCGCGTGCTAGATCAGTGCATTTGCATACAAGTATGCCAAATTGGAATAGAAACTCCGACACGGCAAGCACGATCACGATTTATTCGAGCCTATGTCAGATTCGACGATTCTTCGTTTCAGAAGTGTATTTCTGTGCGGAATCGCTGTTTCGCGTGCTAGATCAGTGCATTTGCATGCAAATATGCGAAATTGGACAGAAACTCCGACCAGGCAAGCACGATCACAATTTATTCGAGCCTATGTCAGATTCGACGATTCTTCGTTTCAGAAGTGTATTTCTGTGCGTAATCGCTGTTTCGCGCGCTAGATCAGTGCATTTGCATGCAAGTATGACAAATTGGAATAGAAACTCCGACCGCCAATCACGATCACGATTTATTAGAGCTTATGTCAGATTCGACGATTCTTCGTTTCAGAAGTTTATTTCTGTGCGGAATCGCTGTTTCGCTCGCTAGATCAGTGCATTTGCAGGCAAGTATGACAAATTGGAATAGAAACTCCGACCGCCAATCACGATCACGATTTATTAGAGCTTATGTCAGATTCGACGATTCTTCGTTTCAGAAGTGTATTTCTGTGCGGAATCGCTGTTTCGCGTGCTAGATCAGTGCATTTGCATGCAAATATGCGAAATTGGACAGAAACTCCGACCAGGCAAGCACGATCACAATTTATTCGAGCCTATGTCAGATTCGACGATTCTTCGTTTCAGAAGTGTATTTCTGTGCGTAATCGCTGTTTCGCGCGCAAGATCAGTGCATTTGCATGCAAGTATGACAAATTGGAATAGAAACTCCGACCGCCAATCACGATCACGATTTATTAGAGCTTATGTCAGATTCGACGATTCTTCGTTTCAGAAGTGTATTTCTGTGCGGAATCGCTGTTTCGCGTGCTAGATCAGTGCATTTGCATGCAAATATGCGAAATTGGACAGAAACTCCGACCAGGCAAGCACGATCACAATTTATTCGAGCCTATGTCAGATTCGACGATTCTTCGTTTCAGAAGTGTATTTATGTGCGGAATCGCTGTTTCGCGTGTTAAGATCAGTGCATTTGCATGCAAACATTCCAAATTGGCACAGAAACTCCGATCCGCACAAACACGATCACGATTTATTCGAGCTTATGTCAGATTCGACGATTCTTCGTTTCAGAAGTGTATTTCTGTGCGGAATCGCTGTTTCGCGCGCTAGATCAGTGCATTAGCATGCAAGTATGACAAATTGGAATAGAAACTCCGACCGCCAATCACGATCACGATTTATTAGAGCTTATGTCAGATTCGACGATTCTTCGTTTCAGAAGTGTATTTCTGTGCGGAATCGCTGTTTCGCGCGCTAGATCAGTGCATTTGCAGGCAAGTATGCCAAATTAGAATAGAAACTCCGACACGGCAAGCACGGTCACGATTTATTCGACGTTATGTCAGATTCGACGATTCTTCGTTTCAGAAGTGTATTTCTGTGCGGAATCGCTGTTTCGCGTGCTAGATCAGTGCATTTGCATGCAAATATGCGAAATTGGACAGAAACTCCGACCAGGCAAGCACGATCACAATTTATTCAAGCCTATGTCAGATTCGACGATTCTTCGTTTCAGAAGTGTATTTCAGTGCGGAATCGCTGTTTCGCGTGCTAGATCAGTGCATTTGCATACAAGTATGAGAAATTGGAATAGAAACCACGACCCGACAAGCACGATCGCGATTTAATCGAGCTTATGGCAGATTCGACGATTCTTCGTTTCAGATGTGTATTTCTTTGCGGAATCGCTGTTTCGCGTGCTAGATCAGTGCATTTGCATGCAAATATGCGAAATTGGCACGAAAACTCCGATTCGGCAAGGACGATCACGATTTATTCGAGCTCATGTCAGATTCGACAATTATTCGTTTCACAAATGAATTTCTGTGCGGAATCGCTGTTTCGCGTAGTAGATCAGTGCATTTGCAAGCAAGTATGCCAAATTGGAATAGAAACTCCGACCCGGCAAGCACGATCACGATTTATTCGAGCTTATGTCAGATTCGACGATTCTTTGTTTCAGAAGTGTATTTCTGTGCGGAATCGCTGTTTCGCGTGCTAGATCAGTGCATTTGCATGCAAATATGCGAAATTGGACAGAAACTCCGACCAGGCAAGCACGATCACAATTTATACGAGCCTATGTCAGATTCGACGATTCTTCGTTTCAGAAGTGTATTTCTGTGCGTAATCGCTGTTTCGCGCGCTAGATCAGTGCATTTGCATGCAAGTATGACAAATTGGAATAGAAACTCCGACCGCCAATCACGATCACGATTTATTAGAGCTTATGTCAGATTCGACGATTCTTCGTTTCAGAAGTGTATTTCAGTGCGGAATCGCTGTTTCGCGTGCTAGATCAGTGCATTTGCATGCAAATATGCGAAATTGGACAGAAACTCCGACCAGGCAAGCACGATCACAATTTATTCGAGCCTATGTCAGATTCGACGATTCTTCGTTTCAGAAGTGTATTTCAGTGCGGAATCGCTGTTTCGCGTGCTAGATCAGTGCATTTGCATACAAGTATGCCAAATTGGAATAGAAACTCCGACACGGCAAGCACGATCACGATTTATTCGAGCCTATGTCAGATTCGACGATTCTTCGTTTCAGAAGTGTATTTCTGTGCGGAATCGCTGTTTCGCGTGCTAGATCAGTGCATTTGCATGCAAATATGCGAAATTGGACAGAAACTCCGACCAGGCAAGCACGATCACAATTTATTCGAGCCTATGTCAGATTCGACGATTCTTCGTTTCAGAAGTGTATTTCTGTGCGTAATCGCTGTTTCGCGCGCTAGATCAGTGCATTTGCATGCAAGTATGACAAATTGGAATAGAAACTCCGACCGCCAATCACGATCACGATTTATTAGAGCTTATGTCAGATTCGACGATTCTTCGTTTCAGAAGTTTATTTCTGTGCGGAATCGCTGTTTCGCGCGCTAGATCAGTGCATTTGCATGCAAATATGCGAAATTGGACAGAAACTCCGACCAGGCAAGCACGATCACAATTTATTCGAGCCTATGTCAGATTCGACGATTCTTCGTTTCAGAAGTGTATTTCTGTGCGTAATCGCTGTTTCGCGCGCTAGATCAGTGCATTTGCATGCAAGTATGACAAATTGGAATAGAAACTCCGACCGCCAATCACGATCACGATTTATTAGAGCTTATGTCAGATTCGACGATTCTTCGTTTCAGAAGTGTATTTCAGTGCGGAATCGCTGTTTCGCGTGCTAGATCAGTGCATTTGCATGCAAATATGCGAAATTGGCACGAAAACTCCGATTCGGCAAGCACGATCACGATTTATTCGAGCTTATGTCAGATTCGACAATTATTCGTTTCACAAATGAATTTCTGTGCGGAATCGCTGTTTCGCGTAGTAGATCACTGTATTTGCAAGCAAGTATGCCAAATTGGAATAGAAACTCCGACCCGGCAAGCTCGATCACGATTTATTCGAGCTTATGTCAGATTCGACGATTCTTTGTTTCAGAAGTGTATTTCTGTGCGGAATCGCTGTTTCGCGTGCTAGATCAGTGCATTTGTATGCAGATATGCGAAATTGGCACGGAAACTCCGATTCGGCAAGCACGATCATGATTTATTCGAGCTTATGTCAGATTCGACGATTCTTCGTTCCAGAAGTGTATTTCTGTGCGGAATCGCTGTTTCGCGTGCTATATCAGTGCATTTGCATGCAAATATGCGAAATTGGACAGAAACTCCGACCAGGCAAGCACGATCACAATTTATTCGAGCCTATGTCAGATTCGACGATTCTTCGTTTCAGAAGTGTATTTATGTGCGGAATCGCTGTTTCGCGTGTTAGATCAGTGCATTTGCATGCAAACATTCCAAATTGGCACAGAAACTCCGATCCGCACAAACACGATCACGATTTATTTGAGCTTATGTCAGATTCGACGATTCTTCGTTTCAGAAGTGTATTTCTGTGCGGAATCGCTGTTTCGCGTGCTAGATCAGTGCATTTGCATGCAAATATGCGAAATTGGACAGAAACTCCGACCAGGCAAGCACGATCACGATTTATTAGAGCTTATGTCAGATTCGACGATTCTTCGTTTCAGAAGTGTATTTCAGTGCGGAATCGCTGTTTCGCGTGCTAGATCAGTGCATTTGCATGCAAATATGCGAAATTGGACAGAACTCCGACCAGGCAAGCACGATCACAATTTATTCGAGCCTATGTCAGATTCGACGATTCTTCGTTTCAGAAGTGTATTTCAGTGCGGAATCGCTGTTTCGCGTGCTAGATCAGTGCATTTGCATACAAGTATGCCAAATTGGAATAGAAACTCCGACACGGCAAGCACGATCACGATTTATTCGACGTTATGTCAGATTCGACGATTCTTCGTTTCAGAAGTGTATTTCTGTGCGGAATCGCTGTTTCGCGTGCTAGATCAGTGCATTTGCATGCAAATATGCGAAATTGGACAGAAACTCCGACCAGGCAAGCACGATCACAATTTATTCGAGCCTATGTCAGATTCGACGATTCTTCGTTTCAGAAGTGTATTTCAGTGCGGAATCGCTGTTTCGCGTGCTAGATCAGTGCATTTGCATGCAAATATGCGAAATTGGCACGAAAACTCCGATTCGGCAAGCACGATCACGATTTATTCGAGCTTATGTCAGATTCGACAATTATTCGTTTCACAAATGAATTTCTGTGCGGAATCGCTGTTTCGCGTAGTAGATCACTGCATTTGCAAGCAAGTATGCCAAATTGGAATAGAAACTCCGACCCGGCAAGCTCGATCACGATTTATTCGAGCTTATGTCAGATTCGACGATTCTTTGTTTCAGAAGTGTATTTCTGTGCGGAATCGCTGTTTCGCTCGCTAGATCAGTGCATTTGCAGGCAAGTATGACAAATTGGAATAGAAACTCCGACCGCCAATCACGATCACGATTTATTAGAGCTTATGTCAGATTCGACGATTCTTCGTTTCAGAAGTGTATTTCTGTGCGGAATCGCTGTTTCGCGTGCTAGATCAGTGCATTTGCATGCAAATATGCGAAATTGGACAGAAACTCCGACCAGGCAAGCACGATCACAATTTATTCGAGCCTATGTCAGATTCGACGATTCTTCGTTTCAGAAGTGTATTTCAGTGCGGAATCGCTGTTTCGCGCGCTAGATCAGTGCATTTGCATGCAAGTATGACAAATTGGAATAGAAACTCCGACCGGCAATCACGATCACGATTTATTCGAGCTTATGTCAGATTCGACGATTCTTCGTTTCAGAAGTGTATTTCTGTGCGGAATCGCTGTTTCGCGTGCTAGATCAGTGCATTTGCATGCAAATATGCGAAATTGGACAGAAACTCCGACCAGGCAAGCACGATCACAATTTATTCGAGCCTATGTCAGATTCGACGATTCTTCGTTTCAGAAGTGTATTTCTGTGCGTAATCGCTGTTTCGCGCGCAAGATCAGTGCATTTGCATGCAAGTATGACAAATTGGAATAGAAACTCCGACCGCCAATCACGATCACGATTTATTAGAGCTTATGTCAGATTCGACGATTCTTCGTTTCAGAAGTGTATTTCTGTGCGGAATCGCTGTTGCGCGTGCTAGATCAGTGCATTTGCATGCAAATATGCGAAATTGGACAGAAACTCCGATCCGCACAAACACGATCACGATTTATTTGAGCTTATGTCAGATTCGACGATTCTTCGTTTCAGAAGTGTATTTCTGTGCGGAATCGCTGTTTCGCGTGCTAGATCAGTGCATTTGCATGCAAATATGCGAAATTGGACAGAAACTCCGACCAGGCAAGCACGATCACGATTTATTAGAGCTTATGTCAGATTCGACGATTCTTCGTTTCAGAAGTGTATTTCAGTGCGGAATCGCTGTTTCGCGTGCTAGATCAGTGCATTTGCATGCAAATATGCGAAATTGGACAGAAACTACGACCAGGCAAGCACGATCACAATTTATTCGAGCCTATGTCAGATTCGACGATTCTTCGTTTCAGAAGTGTATTTCAGTGCGGAATCGCTGTTTCGCGTGCTAGATCAGTGCATTTGCATACAAGTATGCCAAATTGGAATAGAAACTCCGACACGGCAAGCACGATCACGATTTATTCGACGTTATGTCAGATTCGACGATTCTTCGTTTCAGAAGTGTATTTCTGTGCGGAATCGCTGTTTCGCGTGCTAGATCAGTGCATTTGCATGCAAATATGCGAAATTGGACAGAAACTCCGACCAGGCAAGCACGATCACAATTTATTCGAGCCTATGTCAGATTCGACGATTCTTCGTTTCAGAAGTGTATTTCAGTGCGGAATCGCTGTTTCGCGTGCTAGATCAGTGCATTTGCATGCAAATATGCGAAATTGGCACGAAAACTCCGATTTGGCAAGCACGATCACGATTTATTCGAGCTTATGTCAGATTCGACAATTATTCGTTTCACAAATGAATTTCTGTGCGGAATCGCTGTTTCGCGTAGTAGATCACTGCATTTGCAAGCAAGTATGCCAAATTGGAATAGAAACTCCGACCCGGCAAGCTCGATCACGATTTATTCGAGCTTATGTCAGATTCGACGATTCTTTGTTTCAGAAGTGTATTTCTGTGCGGAATCGCTGTTTCGCGTGCTAGATCAGTGCATTTGTATGCAGATATGCGAAATTGGCACGGAAACTCCGATTCGGCAAGCACGATCATGATTTATTCGAGCTTATGTCAGATTCGACGATTCTTCGTTCCAGAAGTGTATTTCTGTGCGGAATCGCTGTTTCGCGTGCTATATCAGTGCATTTGCATGCAAATATGCGAAATTGGACAGAAACTCCGACCAGGCAAGCACGATCACAATTTATTCGAGCCTATGTCAGATTCGACGATTCTTCGTTTCAGAAGTGTATTTCAGTGCGGAATCGCTGTTTCGCGTGCTAGATCAGTGCATTTGCATACAAGTATGCCAAATTGGAATAGAAACTCCGACACGGCAAGCACGATCACGATTTATTCGAGCCTATGTCAGATTCGACGATTCTTCGTTTCAGAAGTGTATTTCTGTGCGGAATCGCTGTTTCGCGTGCTAGATCAGTGCATTTGCATGCAAATATGCGAAATTGGACAGAAACTCCGACCAGGCAAGCACGATCACAATTTATTCGAGCCTATGTCAGATTCGACGATTCTTCGTTTCAGAAGTGTATTTCTGTGCGTAATCGCTGTTTCGCGCGCTAGATCAGTGCATTTGCATGCAAGTATGACAAATTGGAATAGAAACTCCGACCGCCAATCACGATCACGATTTATTAGAGCTTATGTCAGATTCGACGATTCTTCGTTTCAGAAGTTTATTTCTGTGCGGAATCGCTGTTTCGCTCGCTAGATCAGTGCATTTGCAGGCAAGTATGACAAATTGGAATAGAAACTCCGACCGCCAATCACGATCACGATTTATTAGAGCTTATGTCAGATTCGACGATTCTTCGTTTCAGAAGTGTATTTCTGTGCGGAATCGCTGTTTCGCGTGCTAGATCAGTGCATTTGCATGCAAATATGCGAAATTGGACAGAAACTCCGACCAGGCAAGCACGATCACAATTTATTCGAGCCTATGTCAGATTCGACGATTCTTCGTTTCAGAAGTGTATTTCTGTGCGTAATCGCTGTTTCGCGCGCAAGATCAGTGCATTTGCATGCAAGTATGACAAATTGGAATAGAAACTCCGACCGCCAATCACGATCACGATTTATTAGAGCTTATGTCAGATTCGACGATTCTTCGTTTCAGAAGTGTATTTCTGTGCGGAATCGCTGTTTCGCGTGCTAGATCAGTGCATTTGCATGCAAATATGCGAAATTGGACAGAAACTCCGACCAGGCAAGCACGATCACAATTTATTCGAGCCTATGTCAGATTCGACGATTCTTCGTTTCAGAAGTGTATTTATGTGCGGAATCGCTGTTTCGCGTGTTAGATCAGTGCATTTGCATGCAAACATTCCAAATTGGCACAGAAACTCCGATCCGCACAAACACGATCACGATTTATTCGAGCTTATGTCAGATTCGACGATTCTTCGTTTCAGAAGTGTATTTCTGTGCGGAATCGCTGTTTCGCGCGCTAGATCAGTGCATTAGCATGCAAGTATGACAAATTGGAATAGAAACTCCGACCGCCAATCACGATCACGATTTATTAGAGCTTATGTCAGATTCGACGATTCTTCGTTTCAGAAGTGTATTTCTGTGCGGAATCGCTGTTTCGCGCGCTAGATCAGTGCATTTGCAGGCAAGTATGCCAAATTAGAATAGAAACTCCGACACGGCAAGCACGGTCACGATTTATTCGACGTTATGTCAGATTCGACGATTCTTCGTTTCAGAAGTGTATTTCTGTGCGGAATCGCTGTTTCGCGTGCTAGATCAGTGCATTTGCATGCAAATATGCGAAATTGGACAGAAACTCCGACCAGGCAAGCACGATCACAATTTATTCAAGCCTATGTCAGATTCGACGATTCTTCGTTTCAGAAGTGTATTTCAGTGCGGAATCGCTGTTTCGCGTGCTAGATCAGTGCATTTGCATACAAGTATGAGAAATTGGAATAGAAACCACGACCCGACAAGCACGATCGCGATTTAATCGAGCTTATGGCAGATTCGACGATTCTTCGTTTCAGATGTGTATTTCTTTGCGGAATCGCTGTTTCGCGTGCTAGATCAGTGCATTTGCATGCAAATATGCGAAATTGGCACGAAAACTCCGATTCGGCAAGGACGATCACGATTTATTCGAGCTCATGTCAGATTCGACAATTATTCGTTTCACAAATGAATTTCTGTGCGGAATCGCTGTTTCGCGTAGTAGATCAGTGCATTTGCAAGCAAGTATGCCAAATTGGAATAGAAACTCCGACCCGGCAAGCACGATCACGATTTATTCGAGCTTATGTCAGATTCGACGATTCTTTGTTTCAGAAGTGTATTTCTGTGCGGAATCGCTGTTTCGCGTGCTAGATCAGTGCATTTGCATGCAAATATGCGAAATTGGACAGAAACTCCGACCAGGCAAGCACGATCACAATTTATACGAGCCTATGTCAGATTCGACGATTCTTCGTTTCAGAAGTGTATTTCTGTGCGTAATCGCTGTTTCGCGCGCTAGATCAGTGCATTTGCATGCAAGTATGACAAATTGGAATAGAAACTCCGACCGCCAATCACGATCACGATTTATTAGAGCTTATGTCAGATTCGACGATTCTTCGTTTCAGAAGTGTATTTCAGTGCGGAATCGCTGTTTCGCGTGCTAGATCAGTGCATTTGCATGCAAATATGCGAAATTGGACAGAAACTCCGACCAGGCAAGCACGATCACAATTTATTCGAGCCTATGTCAGATTCGACGATTCTTCGTTTCAGAAGTGTATTTCAGTGCGGAATCGCTGTTTCGCGTGCTAGATCAGTGCATTTGCATACAAGTATGCCAAATTGGAATAGAAACTCCGACACGGCAAGCACGATCACGATTTATTCGAGCCTATGTCAGATTCGACGATTCTTCGTTTCAGAAGTGTATTTCTGTGCGGAATCGCTGTTTCGCGTGCTAGATCAGTGCATTTGCATGCAAATATGCGAAATTGGACAGAAACTCCGACCAGGCAAGCACGATCACAATTTATTCGAGCCTATGTCAGATTCGACGATTCTTCGTTTCAGAAGTGTATTTCTGTGCGTAATCGCTGTTTCGCGCGCTAGATCAGTGCATTTGCATGCAAGTATGACAAATTGGAATAGAAACTCCGACCGCCAATCACGATCACGATTTATTAGAGCTTATGTCAGATTCGACGATTCTTCGTTTCAGAAGTTTATTTCTGTGCGGAATCGCTGTTTCGCGCGCTAGATCAGTGCATTTGCATGCAAATATGCGAAATTGGACAGAAACTCCGACCAGGCAAGCACGATCACAATTTATTCGAGCCTATGTCAGATTCGACGATTCTTCGTTTCAGAAGTGTATTTCTGTGCGTAATCGCTGTTTCGCGCGCTAGATCAGTGCATTTGCATGCAAGTATGACAAATTGGAATAGAAACTCCGACCGCCAATCACGATCACGATTTATTAGAGCTTATGTCAGATTCGACGATTCTTCGTTTCAGAAGTGTATTTCAGTGCGGAATCGCTGTTTCGCGTGCTAGATCAGTGCATTTGCATGCAAATATGCGAAATTGGCACGAAAACTCCGATTCGGCAAGCACGATCACGATTTATTCGAGCTTATGTCAGATTCGACAATTATTCGTTTCACAAATGAATTTCTGTGCGGAATCGCTGTTTCGCGTAGTAGATCACTGTATTTGCAAGCAAGTATGCCAAATTGGAATAGAAACTCCGACCCGGCAAGCTCGATCACGATTTATTCGAGCTTATGTCAGATTCGACGATTCTTTGTTTCAGAAGTGTATTTCTGTGCGGAATCGCTGTTTCGCGTGCTAGATCAGTGCATTTGTATGCAGATATGCGAAATTGGCACGGAAACTCCGATTCGGCAAGCACGATCATGATTTATTCGAGCTTATGTCAGATTCGACGATTCTTCGTTCCAGAAGTGTATTTCTGTGCGGAATCGCTGTTTCGCGTGCTATATCAGTGCATTTGCATGCAAATATGCGAAATTGGACAGAAACTCCGACCAGGCAAGCACGATCACAATTTATTCGAGCCTATGTCAGATTCGACGATTCTTCGTTTCAGAAGTGTATTTATGTGCGGAATCGCTGTTTCGCGTGTTAGATCAGTGCATTTGCATGCAAACATTCCAAATTGGCACAGAAACTCCGATCCGCACAAACACGATCACGATTTATTTGAGCTTATGTCAGATTCGACGATTCTTCGTTTCAGAAGTGTATTTCTGTGCGGAATCGCTGTTTCGCGTGCTAGATCAGTGCATTTGCATGCAAATATGCGAAATTGGACAGAAACTCCGACCAGGCAAGCACGATCACGATTTATTAGAGCTTATGTCAGATTCGACGATTCTTCGTTTCAGAAGTGTATTTCAGTGCGGAATCGCTGTTTCGCGTGCTAGATCAGTGCATTTGCATGCAAATATGCGAAATTGGACAGAAACTCCGACCAGGCAAGCACGATCACAATTTATTCGAGCCTATGTCAGATTCGACGATTCTTCGTTTCAGAAGTGTATTTCAGTGCGGAATCGCTGTTTCGCGTGCTAGATCAGTGCATTTGCATACAAGTATGCCAAATTGGAATAGAAACTCCGACACGGCAAGCACGATCACGATTTATTCGACGTTATGTCAGATTCGACGATTCTTCGTTTCAGAAGTGTATTTCTGTGCGGAATCGCTGTTTCGCGTGCTAGATCAGTGCATTTGCATGCAAATATGCGAAATTGGACAGAAACTCCGACCAGGCAAGCACGATCACAATTTATTCGAGCCTATGTCAGATTCGACGATTCTTCGTTTCAGAAGTGTATTTCAGTGCGGAATCGCTGTTTCGCGTGCTAGATCAGTGCATTTGCATGCAAATATGCGAAATTGGCACGAAAACTCCGATTCGGCAAGCACGATCACGATTTATTCGAGCTTATGTCAGATTCGACAATTATTCGTTTCACAAATGAATTTCTGTGCGGAATCGCTGTTTCGCGTAGTAGATCACTGCATTTGCAAGCAAGTATGCCAAATTGGAATAGAAACTCCGACCCGGCAAGCTCGATCACGATTTATTCGAGCTTATGTCAGATTCGACGATTCTTTGTTTCAGAAGTGTATTTCTGTGCGGAATCGCTGTTTCGCGTGCTAGATCAGTGCATTTGTATGCAGATATGCGAAATTGGCACGGAAACTCCGATTCGGCAAGCACGATCATGATTTATTCGAGCTTATGTCAGATTCGACGATTCTTCGTTCCAGAAGTGTATTTCTGTGCGGAATCGCTGTTTCGCGTGCTATATCAGTGCATTTGCATGCAAATATGCGAAATTGGACAGAAACTCCGACCAGGCAAGCACGATCACAATTTATTCGAGCCTATGTCAGATTCGACGATTCTTCGTTTCAGAAGTGTATTTCAGTGCGGAATCGCTGTTTCGCGTGCTAGATCAGTGCATTTGCATACAAGTATGCCAAATTGGAATAGAAACTCCGACACGGCAAGCACGATCACGATTTATTCGAGCCTATGTCAGATTCGACGATTCTTCGTTTCAGAAGTGTATTTCTGTGCGGAATCGCTGTTTCGCGTGCTAGATCAGTGCATTTGCATGCAAATATGCGAAATTGGACAGAAACTCCGACCAGGCAAGCACGATCACAATTTATTCGAGCCTATGTCAGATTCGACGATTCTTCGTTTCAGAAGTGTATTTCTGTGCGTAATCGCTGTTTCGCGCGCTAGATCAGTGCATTTGCATGCAAGTATGACAAATTGGAATAGAAACTCCGACCGCCAATCACGATCACGATTTATTAGAGCTTATGTCAGATTCGACGATTCTTCGTTTCAGAAGTTTATTTCTGTGCGGAATCGCTGTTTCGCTCGCTAGATCAGTGCATTTGCAGGCAAGTATGACAAATTGGAATAGAAACTCCGACCGCCAATCACGATCACGATTTATTAGAGCTTATGTCAGATTCGACGATTCTTCGTTTCAGAAGTGTATTTCTGTGCGGAATCGCTGTTTCGCGTGCTAGATCAGTGCATTTGCATGCAAATATGCGAAATTGGACAGAAACTCCGACCAGGCAAGCACGATCACAATTTATTCGAGCCTATGTCAGATTCGACGATTCTTCGTTTCAGAAGTGTATTTCAGTGCGGAATCGCTGTTTCGCGCGCTAGATCAGTGCATTTGCATGCAAGTATGACAAATTGGAATAGAAACTCCGACCGGCAATCACGATCACGATTTATTCGAGCTTATGTCAGATTCGACGATTCTTCGTTTCAGAAGTGTATTTCTGTGCGGAATCGCTGTTTCGCGTGCTAGATCAGTGCATTTGCATGCAAATATGCGAAATTGGACAGAAACTCCGACCAGGCAAGCACGATCACAATTTATTCGAGCCTATGTCAGATTCGACGATTCTTCGTTTCAGAAGTGTATTTCTGTGCGTAATCGCTGTTTCGCGCGCAAGATCAGTGCATTTGCATGCAAGTATGACAAATTGGAATAGAAACTCCGACCGCCAATCACGATCACGATTTATTAGAGCTTATGTCAGATTCGACGATTCTTCGTTTCAGAAGTGTATTTCTGTGCGGAATCGCTGTTTCGCGTGCTAGATCAGTGCATTTGCATGCAAATATGCGAAATTGGACAGAAACTCCGACCAGGCAAGCACGATCACAATTTATTCGAGCCTATGTCAGATTCGACGATTCTTCGTTTCAGAAGTGTATTTATGTGCGGAATCGCTGTTTCGCGTGTTAGATCAGTGCATTTGCATGCAAACATTCCAAATTGGCACAGAAACTCCGATCCGCACAAACACGATCACGATTTATTCGAGCTTATGTCAGATTCGACGATTCTTCGTTTCAGAAGTGTATTTCTGTGCGGAATCGCTGTTTCGCGCGCTAGATCAGTGCATTAGCATGCAAGTATGACAAATTGGAATAGAAACTCCGACCGCCAATCACGATCACGATTTATTAGAGCTTATGTCAGATTCGACGATTCTTCGTTTCAGAAGTGTATTTCTGTGCGGAATCGCTGTTTCGCGCGCTAGATCAGTGCATTTGCAGGCAAGTATGCCAAATTAGAATAGAAACTCCGACACGGCAAGCACGGTCACGATTTATTCGACGTTATGTCAGATTCGACGATTCTTCGTTTCAGAAGTGTATTTCTGTGCGGAATCGCTGTTTCGCGTGCTAGATCAGTGCATTTGCATGCAAATATGCGAAATTGGACAGAAACTCCGACCAGGCAAGCACGATCACAATTTATTCAAGCCTATGTCAGATTCGACGATTCTTCGTTTCAGAAGTGTATTTCAGTGCGGAATCGCTGTTTCGCGTGCTAGATCAGTGCATTTGCATACAAGTATGAGAAATTGGAATAGAAACCACGACCCGACAAGCACGATCGCGATTTAATCGAGCTTATGGCAGATTCGACGATTCTTCGTTTCAGATGTGTATTTCTTTGCGGAATCGCTGTTTCGCGTGCTAGATCAGTGCATTTGCATGCAAATATGCGAAATTGGCACGAAAACTCCGATTCGGCAAGGACGATCACGATTTATTCGAGCTCATGTCAGATTCGACAATTATTCGTTTCACAAATGAATTTCTGTGCGGAATCGCTGTTTCGCGTAGTAGATCAGTGCATTTGCAAGCAAGTATGCCAAATTGGAATAGAAACTCCGACCCGGCAAGCACGATCACGATTTATTCGAGCTTATGTCAGATTCGACGATTCTTTGTTTCAGAAGTGTATTTCTGTGCGGAATCGCTGTTTCGCGTGCTAGATCAGTGCATTTGCATGCAAATATGCGAAATTGGACAGAAACTCCGACCAGGCAAGCACGATCACAATTTATACGAGCCTATGTCAGATTCGACGATTCTTCGTTTCAGAAGTGTATTTCTGTGCGTAATCGCTGTTTCGCGCCCTAGATCAGTGCATTTGCATGCAAGTATGACAAATTGGAATAGAAACTCCGACCGCCAATCACGATCACGATTTATTAGAGCTTATGTCAGATTCGACGATTCTTCGTTTCAGAAGTGTATTTCAGTGCGGAATCGCTGTTTCGCGTGCTAGATCAGTGCATTTGCATGCAAATATGCGAAATTGGACAGAAACTCCGACCAGGCAAGCACGATCACAATTTATTCGAGCCTATGTCAGATTCGACGATTCTTCGTTTCAGAAGTGTATTTCAGTGCGGAATCGCTGTTTCGCGTGCTAGATCAGTGCATTTGCATACAAGTATGCCAAATTGGAATAGAAACTCCGACACGGCAAGCACGATCACGATTTATTCGAGCCTATGTCAGATTCGACGATTCTTCGTTTCAGAAGTGTATTTCTGTGCGGAATCGCTGTTTCGCGTGCTAGATCAGTGCATTTGCATGCAAATATGCGAAATTGGACAGAAACTCCGACCAGGCAAGCACGATCACAATTTATTCGAGCCTATGTCAGATTCGACGATTCTTCGTTTCAGAAGTGTATTTCTGTGCGTAATCGCTGTTTCGCGCGCTAGATCAGTGCATTTGCATGCAAGTATGACAAATTGGAATAGAAACTCCGACCGCCAATCACGATCACGATTTATTAGAGCTTATGTCAGATTCGACGATTCTTCGTTTCAGAAGTTTATTTCTGTGCGGAATCGCTGTTTCGCGCGCTAGATCAGTGCATTTGCATGCAAATATGCGAAATTGGACAGAAACTCCGACCAGGCAAGCACGATCACAATTTATTCGAGCCTATGTCAGATTCGACGATTCTTCGTTTCAGAAGTGTATTTCTGTGCGTAATCGCTGTTTCGCGCGCTAGATCAGTGCATTTGCATGCAAGTATGACAAATTGGAATAGAAACTCCGACCGCCAATCACGATCACGATTTATTAGAGCTTATGTCAGATTCGACGATTCTTCGTTTCAGAAGTGTATTTCAGTGCGGAATCGCTGTTTCGCGTGCTATATCAGTGCATTTGCATGCAAATATGCGAAATTGGACAGAAACTCCGACCAGGCAAGCACGATCACAATTTATTCGAGCCTATGTCAGATTCGACGATTCTTCGTTTCAGAAGTGTATTTATGTGCGGAATCGCTGTTTCGCGTGTTAGATCAGTGCATTTGCATGCAAACATTCCAAATTGGCACAGAAACTCCGATCCGCACAAACACGATCACGATTTATTTGAGCTTATGTCAGATTCGACGATTCTTCGTTTCAGAAGTGTATTTCTGTGCGGAATCGCTGTTTCGCGTGCTAGATCAGTGCATTTGCATGCAAATATGCGAAATTGGACAGAAACTCCGACCAGGCAAGCACGATCACGATTTATTAGAGCTTATGTCAGATTCGACGATTCTTCGTTTCAGAAGTGTATTTCAGTGCGGAATCGCTGTTTCGCGTGCTAGATCAGTGCATTTGCATGCAAATATGCGAAATTGGACAGAAACTCCGACCAGGCAAGCACGATCACAATTTATTCGAGCCTATGTCAGATTCGACGATTCTTCGTTTCAGAAGTGTATTTCAGTGCGGAATCGCTGTTTCGCGTGCTAGATCAGTGCATTTGCATACAAGTATGCCAAATTGGAATAGAAACTCCGACACGGCAAGCACGATCACGATTTATTCGACGTTATGTCAGATTCGACGATTCTTCGTTTCAGAAGTGTATTTCTGTGCGGAATCGCTGTTTCGCGTGCTAGATCAGTGCATTTGCATGCAAATATGCGAAATTTGACAGAAACTCCGACCAGGCAAGCACGATCACAATTTATTCGAGCCTATGTCAGATTCGACGATTCTTCGTTTCAGAAGTGTATTTCAGTGCGGAATCGCTGTTTCGCGTGCTAGATCAGTGCATTTGCATGCAAATATGCGAAATTGGCACGAAAACTCCGATTCGGCAAGCACGATCACGATTTATTCGAGCTTATGTCAGATTCGACAATTATTCGTTTCACAAATGAATTTCTGTGCGGAATCGCTGTTTCGCGTAGTAGATCACTGCATTTGCAAGCAAGTATGCCAAATTGGAATAGAAACTCCGACCCGGCAAGCTCGATCACGATTTATTCGAGCTTATGTCAGATTCGACGATTCTTTGTTTCAGAAGTGTATTTCTGTGCGGAATCGCTGTTTCGCGTGCTAGATCAGTGCATTTGTATGCAGATATGCGAAATTGGCACGGAAACTCCGATTCGGCAAGCACGATCATGATTTATTCGAGCTTATGTCAGATTCGACGATTCTTCGTTCCAGAAGTGTATTTCTGTGCGGAATCGCTGTTTCGCGTGCTATATCAGTGCATTTGCATGCAAATATGCGAAATTGGACAGAAACTCCGACCAGGCAAGCACGATCACAATTTATTCGAGCCTATGTCAGATTCGACGATTCTTCGTTTCAGAAGTGTATTTCAGTGCGGAATCGCTGTTTCGCGTGCTAGATCAGTGCATTTGCATACAAGTATGCCAAATTGGAATAGAAACTCCGACACGGCAAGCACGATCACGATTTATTCGAGCCTATGTCAGATTCGACGATTCTTCGTTTCAGAAGTGTATTTCTGTGCGGAATCGCTGTTTCGCGTGCTAGATCAGTGCATTTGCATGCAAATATGCGAAATTGGACAGAAACTCCGACCAGGCAAGCACGATCACAATTTATTCGAGCCTATGTCAGATTCGACGATTCTTCGTTTCAGAAGTGTATTTCTGTGCGTAATCGCTGTTTCGCGCGCTAGATCAGTGCATTTGCATGCAAGTATGACAAATTGGAATAGAAACTCCGACCGCCAATCACGATCACGATTTATTAGAGCTTATGTCAGATTCGACGATTCTTCGTTTCAGAAGTTTATTTCTGTGCGGAATCGCTGTTTCGCTCGCTAGATCAGTGCATTTGCAGGCAAGTATGACAAATTGGAATAGAAACTCCGACCGCCAATCACGATCACGATTTATTAGAGCTTATGTCAGATTCGACGATTCTTCGTTTCAGAAGTGTATTTCTGTGCGGAATCGCTGTTTCGCGTGCTAGATCAGTGCATTTGCATGCAAATATGCGAAATTGGACAGAAACTCCGACCAGGCAAGCACGATCACAATTTATTCGAGCCTATGTCAGATTCGACGATTCTTCGTTTCAGAAGTGTATTTCAGTGCGGAATCGCTGTTTCGCGCGCTAGATCAGTGCATTTGCATGCAAGTATGACAAATTGGAATAGAAACTCCGACCGGCAATCACGATCACGATTTATTCGAGCTTATGTCAGATTCGACGATTCTTCGTTTCAGAAGTGTATTTCTGTGCGGAATCGCTGTTTCGCGTGCTAGATCAGTGCATTTGCATGCAAATATGCGAAATTGGACAGAAACTCCGACCAGGCAAGCACGATCACAATTTATTCGAGCCTATGTCAGATTCGACGATTCTTCGTTTCAGAAGTGTATTTCTGTGCGTAATCGCTGTTTCGCGCGCAAGATCAGTGCATTTGCATGCAAGTATGACAAATTGGAATAGAAACTCCGACCGCCAATCACGATCACGATTTATTAGAGCTTATGTCAGATTCGACGATTCTTCGTTTCAGAAGTGTATTTCTGTGCGGAATCGCTGTTTCGCGTGCTAGATCAGTGCATTTGCATGCAAATATGCGAAATTGGACAGAAACTCCGACCAGGCAAGCACGATCACAATTTATTCGAGCCTATGTCAGATTCGACGATTCTTCGTTTCAGAAGTGTATTTCAGTGCGGAATCGCTGTTTCGCGTGCTAGATCAGTGCATTTGCATACAAGTATGCCAAATTGGAATAGAAACTCCGACACGGCAAGCACGATCACGATTTATTCGAGCCTATGTCAGATTCGACGATTCTTCGTTTCAGAAGTGTATTTCTGTGCGGAATCGCTGTTTCGCGTGCTAGATCAGTGCATTTGCATGCAAATATGCGAAATTGGACAGAAACTCCGACCAGGCAAGCACGATCACAATTTATTCGAGCCTATGTCAGATTCGACGATTCTTCGTTTCAGAAGTGTATTTCTGTGCGTAATCGCTGTTTCGCGCGCTAGATCAGTGCATTTGCATGCAAGTATGACAAATTGGAATAGAAACTCCGACCGCCAATCACGATCACGATTTATTAGAGCTTATGTCAGATTCGACGATTCTTCGTTTCAGAAGTTTATTTCTGTGCGGAATCGCTGTTTCGCTCGCTAGATCAGTGCATTTGCAGGCAAGTATGACAAATTGGAATAGAAACTCCGACCGCCAATCACGATCACGATTTATTAGAGCTTATGTCAGATTCGACGATTCTTCGTTTCAGAAGTGTATTTCTGTGCGGAATCGCTGTTTCGCGTGCTAGATCAGTGCATTTGCATGCAAATATGCGAAATTGGACAGAAACTCCGACCAGGCAAGCACGATCACAATTTATTCGAGCCTATGTCAGATTCGACGATTCTTCGTTTCAGAAGTGTATTTCAGTGCGGAATCGCTGTTTCGCGCGCTAGATCAGTGCATTTGCATGCAAGTATGACAAATTGGAATAGAAACTCCGACCGGCAATCACGATCACGATTTATTCGAGCTTATGTCAGATTCGACGATTCTTCGTTTCAGAAGTGTATTTCTGTGCGGAATCGCTGTTTCGCGTGCTAGATCAGTGCATTTGCATGCAAATATGCGAAATTGGACAGAAACTCCGACCAGGCAAGCACGATCACAATTTATTCGAGCCTATGTCAGATTCGACGATTCTTCGTTTCAGAAGTGTATTTCTGTGCGTAATCGCTGTTTCGCGCGCAAGATCAGTGCATTTGCATGCAAGTATGACAAATTGGAATAGAAACTCCGACCGCCAATCACGATCACGATTTATTAGAGCTTATGTCAGATTCGACGATTCTTCGTTTCAGAAGTGTATTTCTGTGCGGAATCGCTGTTTCGCGTGCTAGATCAGTTCATTTGCATGCAAATATGCGAAATTGGACAGAAACTCCGACCAGGCAAGCACGATCACAATTTATTCGAGCCTATGTCAGATTCGACGATTCTTCGTTTCAGAAGTGTATTTATGTGCGGAATCGCTGTTTCGCGTGTTAGATCAGTGCATTTGCATGCAAACATTCCAAATTGGCACAGAAACTCCGATCCGCACAAACACGACCACGATTTATTCGAGCTTATGTCAGATTCGACGATTCTTCGTTTCAGAAGTGTATTTCTGTGCGGAATCGCTGTTTCGCGCGCTAGATCAGTGCATTAGCATGCAAGTATGACAAATTGGAATAGAAACTCCGACCGCCAATCACGATCACGATTTATTAGAGCTTATGTCAGATTCGACGATTCTTCGTTTCAGAAGTGTATTTCTGTGCGGAATCGCTGTTTCGCGCGCTAGATCAGTGCATTTGCAGGCAAGTATGCCAAATTAGAATAGAAACTCCGACACGGCAAGCACGGTCACGATTTATTCGACGTTATGTCAGATTCGACGATTCTTCGTTTCAGAAGTGTATTTCTGTGCGGAATCGCTGTTTCGCGTGCTAGATCAGTGCATTTGCATGCAAATATGCGAAATTGGACAGAAACTCCGACCAGGCAAGCACGATCACAATTTATTCAAGCCTATGTCAGATTCGACGATTCTTCGTTTCAGAAGTGTATTTCAGTGCGGAATCGCTGTTTCGCGTGCTAGATCAGTGCATTTGCATACAAGTATGAGAAATTGGAATAGAAACCACGACCCGACAAGCACGATCGCGATTTAATCGAGCTTATGGCAGATTCGACGATTCTTCGTTTCAGATGTGTATTTCTTTGCGGAATCGCTGTTTCGCGTGCTAGATCAGTGCATTTGCATGCAAATATGCGAAATTGGCACGAAAACTCCGATTCGGCAAGGACGATCACGATTTATTCGAGCTCATGTCAGATTCGACAATTATTCGTTTCACAAATGAATTTCTGTGCGGAATCGCTGTTTCGCGTAGTAGATCAGTGCATTTGCAAGCAAGTATGCCAAATTGGAATAGAAACTCCGACCCGGCAAGCACGATCACGATTTATTCGAGCTTATGTCAGATTCGACGATTCTTTGTTTCAGAAGTGTATTTCTGTGCGGAATCGCTGTTTCGCGTGCTAGATCAGTGCATTTGCATGCAAATATGCGAAATTGGACAGAAACTCCGACCAGGCAAGCACGATCACAATTTATTCGAGCCTATGTCAGATTCGACGATTCTTCGTTTCAGAAGTGTATTTCAGTGCGGAATCGCTGTTTCGCGCGCTAGATCAGTGCATTTGCATGCAAGTATGACAAATTGGAATAGAAACTCCGACCGCCAATCACGATCACGATTTATTAGAGCTTATGTCAGATTCGACAATTATTCGTTTCACAAATGAATTTCTGTGCGGAATCGCTGTTTCGCGTAGTAGATCACTGCATTTGCAAGCAAGTATGCCAAATTGGAATAGAAACTCCGACCCGGCAAGCTCGATCACGATTTATTCGAGCTTATGTCAGATTCGACGATTCTTTGTTTCAGAAGTGTATTTCTGTGCGGAATCGCTGTTTCGCGTGCTAGATCAGTGCATTTGTATGCAGATATGCGAAATTGGCACGGAAACTCCGATTCGGCAAGCACGATCATGATTTATTCGAGCTTATGTCAGATTCGACGATTCTTCGTTCCAGAAGTGTATTTCTGTGCGGAATCGCTGTTTCGCGTGCTATATCAGTGCATTTGCATGCAAATATGCGAAATTGGACAGAAACTCCGACCAGGCAAGCACGATCACAATTTATTCGAGCCTATGTCAGATTCGACGATTCTTCGTTTCAGAAGTGTATTTCAGTGCGGAATCGCTGTTTCGCGTGCTAGATCAGTGCATTTGCATACAAGTATGCCAAATTGGAATAGAAACTCCGACACGGCAAGCACGATCACGATTTATTCGAGCCTATGTCAGATTCGACGATTCTTCGTTTCAGAAGTGTATTTCTGTGCGGAATCGCTGTTTCGCGTGCTAGATCAGTGCATTTGCATGCAAATATGCGAAATTGGACAGAAACTCCGACCAGGCAAGCACGATCACAATTTATTCGAGCCTATGTCAGATTCGACGATTCTTCGTTTCAGAAGTGTATTTCTGTGCGTAATCGCTGTTTCGCGCGCTAGATCAGTGCATTTGCATGCAAGTATGACAAATTGGAATAGAAACTCCGACCGCCAATCAAGATCACGATTTATTAGAGCTTATGTCAGATTCGACGATTCTTCGTTTCAGAAGTTTATTTCTGTGCGGAATCGCTGTTTCGCTCGCTAGATCAGTGCATTTGCAGGCAAGTATGACAAATTGGAATAGAAACTCCGACCGCCAATCACGATCACGATTTATTAGAGCTTATGTCAGATTCGACGATTCTTCGTTTCAGAAGTGTATTTCTGTGCGGAATCGCTGTTTCGCGTGCTAGATCAGTGCATTTGCATGCAAATATGCGAAATTGGACAGAAACTCCGACCAGGCAAGCACGATCACAATTTATTCGAGCCTATGTCAGATTCGACGATTCTTCGTTTCAGAAGTGTATTTCAGTGCGGAATCGCTGTTTCGCGCGCTAGATCAGTGCATTTGCATGCAAGTATGACAAATTGGAATAGAAACTCCGACCGGCAATCACGATCACGATTTATTCGAGCTTATGTCAGATTCGACGATTCTTCGTTTCAGAAGTGTATTTCTGTGCGGAATCGCTGTTTCGCGTGCTAGATCAGTGCATTTGCATGCAAATATGCGAAATTGGACAGAAACTCCGACCAGGCAAGCACGATCACAATTTATTCGAGCCTATGTCAGATTCGACGATTCTTCGTTTCAGAAGTGTATTTCTGTGCGTAATCGCTGTTTCGCGCGCAAGATCAGTGCATTTGCATGCAAGTATGACAAATTGGAATAGAAACTCCGACCGCCAATCACGATCACGATTTATTAGAGCTTATGTCAGATTCGACGATTCTTCGTTTCAGAAGTGTATTTCTGTGCGGAATCGCTGTTTCGCGTGCTAGATCAGTGCATTTGCATGCAAATATGCGAAATTGGACAGAAACTCCGACCAGGCAAGCACGATCACAATTTATTCGAGCCTATGTCAGATTCGACGATTCTTCGTTTCAGAAGTGTATTTATGTGCGGAATCGCTGTTTCGCGTGTTAGATCAGTGCATTTGCATGCAAACATTCCAAATTGGCACAGAAACTCCGATCCGCACAAACACGATCACGATTTATTCGAGCTTATGTCAGATTCGACGATTCTTCGTTTCAGAAGTGTATTTCTGTGCGGAATCGCTGTTTCGCGCGCTAGATCAGTGCATTAGCATGCAAGTATGACAAATTGGAATAGAAACTCCGACCGCCAATCACGATCACGATTTATTCGAGCTTATGTCAGATTCGACGATTCTTCGTTTCAGAAGTGTATTTCTGTGCGGAATCGCTGTTTCGCGCGCTAGATCAGTGCATTTGCAGGCAAGTATGCCAAATTGGAATAGAAACTCCGACACGGCAAGCACGGTCACGATTTATTCGACGTTATGTCAGATTCGACGATTCTTCGTTTCAGAAGTGTATTTCTGTGCGGAATCGCTGTTTCGCGTGCTAGATCAGTGCATTTGCATGCAAATATGCGAAATTGGACAGAAACTCCGACCAGGCAAGCACGATCACAATTTATTCGAGCCTATGTCAGATTCGACGATTCTTCGTTTCAGAAGTGTATTTCTGTGCGTAATCGCTGTTTCGCGCGCAAGATCAGTGCATTTGCATGCAAGTATGACAAATTGGAATAGAAACTCCGACCGCCAATCACGATCACGATTTATTAGAGCTTATGTCAGATTCGACGATTCTTCGTTTCAGAAGTGTATTTCTGTGCGGAATCGCTGTTTCGCGCGCTAGATCAGTGCATTTGCAGGCAAGTATGCCAAATTGGAATAGAAACTCCGACACGGCAAGCACGGTCACGATTTATTCGACGTTATGTCAGATTCGACGATTCTTCGTTTCAGAAGTGTATTTCTGTGCGGAATCGCTGTTTCGCGTGCTAGATCAGTGCATTTGCATGCAAATATGCGAAATTGGACAGAAACTCCGACCAGGCAAGCACGATCACAATTTATTCGAGCCTATGTCAGATTCGACGATTCTTCGTTTCAGAAGTGTATTTCAGTGCGGAATCGCTGTTTCGCGTGCTAGATCAGTGCATTTGCATACAAGTATGAGAAATTGGAATAGAAACCACGACCCGACAAGCACGATCGCGATTTAATCGAGCTTATGGCAGATTCGACGATTCTTCGTTTCAGAAGTGTATTTCTTTGCGGAATCGCTGTTTCGCGTGCTAGATCAGTGCATTTGCATGCAAATATGCGAAATTGGCACGAAAACTCCGATTCGGCAAGGACGATCACGATTTATTCGAGCTTATGTCAGATTCGACGATTCTTCGTTTCAGAAGTGTATTTCTGTGCGGAATCGCTGTTTCGCGTGCTATATCAGTGCATTTGCATGCAAGTATGCGAAATTTTAATAGAAACTCCGACCCGGCAAGCACGATCACAATTTATTCGAGCCTATGTCAGATTCGACGATTCTTTGTTTCAGAAGTGTATTTCTGTGCGGAATCGCTGTTTCGCGTGCTCGATCAGTGCATTTGTATGCAGATATGCGAAATTGGCACGGAAACTCCGATTCGGCAAGAACGATCACGATTTATTCGAGCTTATGTCAGATTCGACGATTCTTCGTTTCAGAAGTGTATTTCTGTGCGGAATCGCTGTTTCGCGTGCTATATCAGTGCATTTGCATGCGAGTATGCGAAATTTTAATAGAAACTCCGACCCGGCAAGCACGATCACAATTTATTCGAGCCTATGTCAGTTTCGACATTCTTCGTTTCAGAAGTGTATTTCTGTGCGGAATCGCTGTTTCGCGCGCTAGATCAGTGCATTTGCATGCAAATATGCGAAATTGGCACGAAATCTCCGATTTGGCAAGCACGATCATGGTTTATTCGAGCTTATGTCAGATTCGACGATTATTCGTTTCACAAATGAATTTCTGTACGGAATCGCTGTTTAGCGTGCTAGATCAGTGCATGTGTATGCAAATATGCGAAATTGGACAGAAACTCCGACCAGGCAAGCACGATCACAATTTATTCGAGCCTATTTCAGATTCGACGATTCTTCGTTTCAGAAGTGTATTTCTGTGCGTAATCGCTGTTTCGCGCGCAAGATCAGTGCATTTGCATGCAAGTATGACAAATTGGAATAGAAACTCCGACCGCCAATCACGATCACGATTTATTAGAGCTTATGTCAGATTCGACGATTCTTCGTTTCAGAAGTGTATTTCAGTGCGGAATCGCTGTTTCGCGCGCTAGATCAGTGCATTTGCAGGCAAGTATGCCAAATTGGAATAGAAACTCCGACACGGCAAGCACGGTCACGATTTATTCGACGTTATGTCAGATTCGACGATTCTTCGTTTCAGAAGTGTATTTCTGTGCGGAATCGCTGTTTCGCGTGCTAGATCAGTGCATTTGCATGCAAATATGCGAAATTGGACAGAAACTCCGACCAGGCAAGCACGATCACGATTTATTCGACGTTATGTCAGATTCGACGATTCTTCGTTTCAGAAGTGTATTTCTGTGCGGAATCGCTGTTTCGCGTGCTAGATCAGTGCATTTGCATGCAAATATGCGAAATTGGACAGAAACTCCGACCAGGCAAGCACGATCACAATTTATTCGAGCCTATGTCAGATTCGAAGATTCTTCGTTTCAGAAGTGTATTTTAGTGCGGAGTCGCTGTTTCGCGTGCTAGATCAGTGCATTTGCATGCAAATATGCGAAATTGGCACGAAAACTCCGATTCGGCAAGCACGATCACGATTTATTCGAGCTTATGTCAGATTCGACAATTATTCGTTTCACAA
This sequence comes from Lasioglossum baleicum, assembly GCF_051020765.1. NCBI lineage: Eukaryota > Metazoa > Arthropoda > Insecta > Hymenoptera > Halictidae > Lasioglossum > Lasioglossum baleicum. Next base: position 144,179 of record NW_027469283.1, on the reverse strand, counting down.
ATGAATTTCTGTGCGGAATCGCTGTTTCGCGTAGTAGATCAGTGCATTTGCAAGCAAGTATGCCAAATTGGAATAGAAACTCCGACCCGGCAAGCACGATCACGATTTATTCGAGCTTATGTCAGATTCGACGATTCTTTGTTTCAGAAGTGTATTTCTGAGCGGAATCGCTGTTTCGCGTGCTAGATCAGTGCATTTGTATGCAGATATGCGAAATTGGCACGGAAACTCCGATTCGGCAAGCACGATCATGATTTATTCGAGCTTATGTCAGATTCGACGATTCTTCGTTTCAGAAGTGTATTTCTGTGCGGAATCGCTGTTTCGCGTGCTATATCAATGCATTTGCATGCAAGTATGCGAAATTGGAATAGAAACTCCGACCCGGCAAGCACGATCACAATTTATTCGAGCCTATGTCAGTTTCGACATTCTTCGTTTCAGAAGTGTATTTCTGTGCGGAATCGCTGTTTCGCGCGCTAGATCAGTGCATTTGCATGCAAATATGCGAAATTGGCACGAAATCTCCGATTTGGCAATCACGATCATGGTTTATTCGAGCTTATGTCAGATTCGACGATTATTCGTTTCACAAATGAATTTCTGTACGGAATTGCTGTTTAGCGTGCTAGATCAGTGCATTTGTATGCAAATATGCGAAATTGGTACGGAAACTCCGATTCGGCAAGTACGACCACGATTTATTCGAGCTTATGTCAGATTCGACGATTCTTCGTTTCAGAAGTGTATTTCTGTGCGGAATCGCTGTTTCGCGCGCTGGATCAGTGCATTTGCATGCAAGTATGACAAATTGGAATAGAAACTCCGACCGGCAATCACGATCACGATTTATTCGAGCTTATGTCAGATTCGACGATTCTTCGTTTCAGAAGTGTATTTCTGTGCGGAATCGCTGTTTCGCGTGCTAGATCAGTGCATTTGCATGCAAATATGCGAAATTGGACAGAAACTCCGACCAGGCAAGCACGATCACAATTTATTCGAGCCTATGTCAGATTCGACGATTCTTCGTTTCAGAAGTGTATTTCTGTGCGTAATCGCTGTTTCGCGCGCTAGATCAGTGCATTTGCATGCAAGTATGACAAATTGGAATAGAAACTCCGACCGCCAATCACGATCACGATTTATTAGAGCTTATGTCAGATTCGACGATTCTTCGTTTCAGAAGTGTATTTCAGTGCGGAATCGCTGTTTCGCGTGCTATATCAGTGCATTTGCATGCAAGTATGCGAAATTGGAATAGAAACTCCGACCCGGCAAGCACGATCACAATTTATTCGAGCCTATGTCAGTTTCGACATTCTTCGTTTCTGAAGTGTATTTCTGTGCGGAATCGCTGTTTCGCGCGCTAGATCAGTGCATTTGCATGCAAGTATGACAAATTGGAATAGAAACTCCGACCGGCAATCACGATCACGATTTATTCGAGCTTATGTCAGATTCGACGATTCTTCGTTTCAGAAGTGTATTTCTGTGCGGAATCGCTGTTTCGCGCGCTAGATCAGTGCATTTGCAGGCAAGTATGCCAAATTGGAATAGAAACTCCGACACGGCAAGCACGGTCACGATTTATTCGACGTTATGTCAGATTCGACGATTCTTCGTTTCAGAAGTGTATTTCTGTGCGGAATCGCTGTTTCGCGTGCTAGATCAGTGCATTTGCATGCAAATATGCGGAATTGGACAGAAACTCCGACCAGGCAAGCACGATCACAATTTATTCGAGCCTATGTCAGATTCGACGATTCTTCGTTTCAGATGTGTATTTCAGTGCGGAATCGCTGTTTCGCGTGCTAGATCAGTGCATTTGCATACAAGTATGAGAAATTGGAATAGAAACCACGACCCGACAAGCACGATCGCGATTTAATCGAGCTTATGGCAGATTCGACGATTCTTCGTTTCAGAAGTGTATTTCTTTGCGGAATCGCTGTTTCGCGTGCTAGATCAGTGCATTTGCATGCAAATATGCGAAATTGGCACGAAAACTCCGATTCGGCAAGGACGATCACGATTTATTCGAGCTCATGTCAGATTCGACAATTATTCGTTTCACAAATGAATTTCTGTGCGGAATCGCTGTTTCGCGTAGTAGATCAGTGCATTTGCAAGCAAGTATGCCAAATTGGAATAGAAACTCCGACCCGGCAAGCACGATCACGATTTATTCGAGCTTATGTCAGATTCGACGATTCTTTGTTTCAGAAGTGTATTTCTGTGCGGAATCGCTGTTTCGCGTGCTAGATCAGTGCATTTGTATGCAAATATGCGAAATTGGCACGAAAACTCCGATTCGGCAAGCACGATCACGATTTATTCGAGCTTATGTCAGATTCGACAATTATTCGTTTCACAAATGAATTTCTGTGCGGAATCGCTGTTTCGCGTAGTAGATCAGTGCATTTGCAAGCAAGTATGCCAAATTGGAATAGAAACTCCGACCCGGCAAGCACGATCACGATTTATTCGAGCTTATGTCAGATTCGACGATTCTTTGTTTCAGAAGTGTATTTCTGTGCGGAATCGCTGTTTCGCGTGCTAGATCAGTGCATTTGTATGCAGATATGCGAAATTGGCACGGAAACTCCGATTCGGCAAGCACGATCATGATTTATTCGAGCTTATGTCAGATTCGACGATTCTTCGTTTCAGAAGTGTATTTCTGTGCGGAATCGCTGTTTCGCGTGCTATATCAGTGCATTTGCATGCAAGTATGCGAAATTGGAATAGAAACTCCGACCCGGCAAGCACGATCACAATTTATTCGAGCCTATGTCAGTTTCGACATTCTTCGTTTCTGAAGTGTATTTCTGTGCGGAATCGCTGTTTCGCGCGCTAGATCAGTGCATTTGCATGCAAGTATGACAAATTGGAATAGAAACTCCGACCGGCAATCACGATCACGATTTATTCGAGCTTATGTCAGATTCGACATTCTTCGTTTCTGAAGTGTATTTCTGTGCGGAATCGCTGTTTCGCGCGCTAGATCAGTGCATTTGCATGCAAGTATGACAAATTGGAATAGAAACTCCGACCGGCAATCACGATCACGATTTATTCGAGCTTATGTCAGATTCGACGATTCTTCGTTTCAGAAGTGTATTTCTGTGCGGAATCGCTGTTTCGCGCGCTAGATCAGTGCATTTGCAGGCAAGTATGCCAAATTGGAATAGAAAATCCGACACGGCAAGCACGATCACGATTTATTCGACGTTATGTCAGATTCGACGAATCTTCGTTTCAGAAGAGTATTTCTGTGCGGGATCGCTGTTTCGCGTGCTAGATCAGTGCATTTGCATGCAAATATGCGAAATTGGACAGAAACTCCGACCAGGCAAGCACGATCACAATTTATTCGAGCCTATGTCAGATTCGACGATTCTTAGTGTCAGAAGTGTATTTCAGTGCGGAATCGCTGTTTCGCGTGCTAGATCAGTGCATTTGCATGCAAATATGCGAAATTGGCACGAAAACTCCGATTCGGCAAGCACGATCACGATTTATTCGAGCTTATGTCAGATTCGACAATTATTCGTTTCACAAATGAATTTCTGTGCGGAATCGCTGTTTCGCGTAGTAGATCAGTGCATTTGCAAGCAAGTATGCCAAATTGGAATAGAAACTCCGACCCGGCAAGCACGATCACGATTTATTCGAGTTTATGTCAGATTCGACGATTCTTTGTTTCAGAAGTGTATTTCTGTGCGGAATCGCTGTTTCGCGTGCTAGATCAGTGCATTTGTATGCAGATATGCGAAATTGGCACGGAATCTCCGATTCGGCAAGCACGATCATGATTTATTCGAGCTTATGTCAGATTCGACGATTCTTCGTTTCAGAAGTGTATTTCTGTGCGGAATCGCTGTTTCGCGTGCTATATCAATGCATTTGCATGCAAGTATGCGAAATTGGAATAGAAACTCCGACCCGGCAAGCACGATCACAATTTATTCGAGCCTATGTCAGTTTCGACATTCTTCGTTTCAGAAGTGTATTTCTGTGCGGAATCGCTGTTTCGCGCGCTAGATCAGTGCATTTGCATGCAAATATGCGAAATTGGCACGAAATCTCCGATTTGGCAATCACGATCATGGTTTATTCGAGCTTATGTCAGATTCGACGATTATTCGTTTCACAAATGAATTTCTGTACGGAATCGCTGTTTAGCGTGCTAGATCAGTGCATTTGTATGCAAATATGCGAAATTGGTACGGAAACTCCGATTCGGCAAGCACGACCACGATTTATTCGAGCTTATGTCAGATTCGACGATTCTTCGTTTCAGAAGTGTATTTCTGTGCGGAATCGCAGTTTCGCGCGTTAGATCAGTGCATTTGCATGCAAGTATGACAAATTGGAATAGAAACTCCGACCGGCAATCACGATCACGATTTATTCGAGCTTATGTCAGATTCGACGATTCTTCGTTTCAGAAGTGTATTTCTGTGCGGAATCGCTGTTTCGCGCGCTAGATCAGTGCATTTGCAGGCAAGTATGCCAAATTGGAATAGAAACTCCGACACGGCAAGCACGGTCAGGATTTATTCGACGTTATGTCAGATTCGACGATTCTTCGTTTCAGAAGTGTATTTCTGTGCGGAATCGCTGTTTCGCGTGCTAGATCAGTGCATTTGCATGCAAATATGCGAAATTGGACAGAAACTCCGACCAGGCAAGCACGATCACAATTTATTCGAGCCTATGTCAGATTCGACGATTCTTCGTTTCAGAAGTGTATTTCTGTGCGTAATCGCTGTTTCGCGCGCTAGATCAGTGCATTTGCATGCAAGTATGACAAATTGGAATAGAAACTCCGACCGCCAATCACGATCACGATTTATTAGAGCTTATGTCAGATTCGACGATTCTTCGTTTCAGAAGTGTATTTCTGTGCGGAATCGCTGTTTCGCGCGCTAGATCAGTGCATTTGCATGCAAATATGCGAAATTGGCACGAAATCTCCGATTTGGCAATCACGATCATGGTTTATTCGAGCTTATGTCAGATTCGACGATTATTCGTTTCACAAATGAATTTCTGTACGGAATCGCTGTTTAGCGTGCTAGATCAGTGCATTTGTATGCAAATATGCGAAATTGGTACGGAAACTCCGATTCGGCAAGCACGACCACGATTTATTCGAGCTTATGTCAGATTCGACGATTCTTCGTTTCAGAAGTGTATTTCTGTGCGGAATCGCTGTTTCGCGTGCTAGATCAGTGCATTTGCATGCAAATATGCGGAATTGGACAGAAACTCCGACCAGGCAAGCACGATCACAATTTATTCGAGCCTATGTCAGATTCGACGATTCTTCGTTTCAGAAGTGTATTTCAGTGCGGAATCGCTGTTTCGCGTGCTAGATCAGTGCATTTGCATACAAGTATGAGAAATTGGAATAGAAACCACGACCCGACAAGCACGATCGCGATTTAATCGAGCTTATGGCAGATTCGACGATTCTTCGTTTCAGAAGTGTATTTCTTTGCGGAATCGCTGTTTCGCGTGCTAGATCAGTGCATTTGCATGCAAATATGCGAAATTGGCACGAAAACTCCGATTCGGCAAGGACGATCACGATTTATTCGAGCTCATGTCAGATTCGACAATTATTCGTTTCACAAATGAATTTCTGTGCGGAATCGCTGTTTCGCGTAGTAGATCAGTGCATTTGCAAGCAAGTATGCCAAATTGGAATAGAAACTCCGACCCGGCAAGCACGATCACGATTTATTCGAGCTTATGTCAGATTCGACGATTCTTTGTTTCAGAAGTGTATTTCTGTGCGGAATCGCTGTTTCGCGTGCTAGATCAGTGCATTTGCATGCAAATATGCGAAATTGGCACGAAAACTCCGATTCGGCAAGAACGATCACGATTTATTCGAGCTTATGTCAGATTCGACAATTATTCGTTTCACAAATGAATTTCTGTGCGGAATCGCTGTTTCGCGTAGTAGATCAGTGCATTTGCAAGCAAGTATGCCAAATTGGAATAGAAACTCCGACCCGGCAAGCACGATCACGATTTATTCGAGCTTATGTCAGATTCGACGATTCTTTGTTTCAGAAGTGTATTTCTGTGCGGAATCGCTGTTTCGCGTGCTAGATCAGTGCATTTGTATGCAGATATGCGAAATTGGCACGGAAACTCCGATTCGGCAAGCACGATCATGATTTATTCGAGCTTATGTCAGATTCGACGATTCTTCGTTTCAGAAGTGTATTTCTGTGCGGAATCGCTGTTTCGCGTGCTATATCAGTGCATTTGCATGCAAGTATGCGAAATTGGAATAGAAACTCCGACCCGGCAAGCACGATCACAATTTATTCGAGCCTATGTCAGTTTCGACATTCTTCGTTTCTGAAGTGTATTTCTGTGCGGAATCGCTGTTTCGCGCGCTAGATCAGTGCATTTGCATGCAAGTATGACAAATTGGAATAGAAACTCCGACCGGCAATCACGATCACGATTTATTCGAGCTTATGTCAGATTCGACATTCTTCGTTTCTGAAGTGTATTTCTGTGCGGAATCGCTGTTTCGCGCGCTAGATCAGTGCATTTGCATGCAAGTATGACAAATTGGAATAGAAACTCCGACCGGCAATCACGATCACGATTTATTCGAGCTTATGTCAGATTCGACGATTCTTCGTTTCAGAAGTGTATTTCTGTGCGGAATCGCTGTTTCGCGCGCTAGATCAGTGCATTTGCATGCAAATATGCGAAATTGGCACGAAATCTCCGATTTGGCAATCACGATCATGGTTTATTCGAGCTAATGTCAGATTCGACGATTATTCGTTTCACAAATGAATTTCTGTACGGAATCTCTGTTTAGCGTGCTAGATCAGTGCATTTGTATGCAAATATGCGAAATTGGTACGGAAACTCCGATTCGGCAAGCACGACCACGATTTATTCGAGCTTATGTCAGATTCGACGATTCTTCGTTTCAGAAGTGTATTTCTGTGCGGAATCGCAGTTTCGCGTGCTATATCAGTGCATTTGCATGCAAGTATGCGAAATTGGCACGAAAACTCCGATTCGGCAAGGACGATCACGATTTATTCGAGCTTATGTCAGATTCGACGATTCTTCGTTTCAGAAGTGTATTTCTGTGCGGAATCGCTGTTTCGCGTGCTATATCAGTGCATTTGCATGCAAGTATGCGAAATTTTAATAGAAACTCCGACCCGGCAAGCACGATCACAATTTATTCGAGCCTATGTCAGATTCGACGATTCTTTGTTTCAGAAGTGTATTTCTGTGCGGAATCGCTGTTTCGCGTGCTAGATCAGTGCATTTGCATGCAAATATGCGAAATTGGCACGGAAACTCCGATTCGGCAAGCACGATCACGATTTATTCGAGCTTATGTCAGATTCGACAATTATTCGTTTCACAAATGAATTTCTGTGCGGAATCGCTGTTTCGCGTAGTAGATCAGTGCATTTGCAAGCAAGTATGCCAAATTGGAATAGAAACTCCGACCCGGCAAGCACGATCACGATTTATTCGAGCTTATGTCAGATTCGACGATTCTTTGTTTCAGAAGTGTATTTCTGTGCGGAATCGCTGTTTCGCGTGCTAGATCAGTGCATTTGTATGCAGATATGCGAAATTGGCACGGAAACTCCGATTCGGCAAGCACGATCATGATTTATTCGAGCTTATGTCAGATTCGACGATTCTTCGTTTCAGAAGTGTATTTCTGTGCGGAATCGCTGTTTCGCGTGCTATATCAGTGCATTTGCATGCAAGTATGCGAAATTGGAATAGAAACTCCGACCCGGCAAGCACGATCACAATTTATTCGAGCCTATGTCAGTTTCGACATTCTTCGTTTCTGAAGTGTATTTCTGTGCGGAATCGCTGTTTCGCGCGCTAGATCAGTGCATTTGCATGCAAGTATGACAAATTGGAATAGAAACTCCGACCGGCAATCACGATCACGATTTATTCGAGCTTATGTCAGATTCGACATTCTTCGTTTCTGAAGTGTATTTCTGTGCGGAATCGCTGTTTCGCGCGCTAGATCAGTGCATTTGCATGCAAGTATGACAAATTGGAATAGAAACTCCGACCGGCAATCACGATCACGATTTATTCGAGCTTATGTCAGATTCGACGATTCTTCGTTTCAGAAGTGTATTTCTGTGCGGAATCGCTGTTTCGCGCGCTAGATCAGTGCATTTGCAGGCAAGTATGCCAAATTGGAATAGAAACTCCGACACGGCAAGCACGATCACGATTTATTCGACGTTATGTCAGATTCGACGAATCTTCGTTTCAGAAGAGTATTTCTGTGCGGAATCGCTGTTTCGCGTGCTAGATCAGTGCATTTGCATGCAAATATGCGAAATTGGACAGAAACTCCGACCAGGCAAGCACGATCACAATTATTCGAGCCTATGTCAGATTCGACGATTCTTAGTGTCAGAAGTGTATTTCAGTGCGGAATCGCTGTTTCGCGTGCTAGATCAGTGCATTTGCATGCAAATATGCGAAATTGGCACGAAAACTCCGATTCGGCAAGCACGATCACGATTTATTCGAGCTTATGTCAGATTCGACAATTATTCGTTTCACAAATGAATTTCTGTGCGGAATCGCTGTTTCGCGTAGTAGATCAGTGCATTTGCAAGCAAGTATGCCAAATTGGAATAGAAACTCCGACCCGGCAAGCACGATCACGATTTATTCGAGTTTATGTCAGATTCGACGATTCTTTGTTTCAGAAGTGTATTTCTGTGCGGAATCGCTGTTTCGCGTGCTAGATCAGTGCATTTGTATGCAGATATGCGAAATTGGCACGGAATCTCCGATTCGGCAAGCACGATCATGATTTATTCGAGCTTATGTCAGATTCGACGATTCTTCGTTTCAGAAGTGTATTTCTGTGCGGAATCGCTGTTTCGCGTGCTATATCAATGCATTTGCATGCAAGTATGCGAAATTGGAATAGAAACTCCGACCCGGCAAGCACGATCACAATTTATTCGAGCCTATGTCAGTTTCGACATTCTTCGTTTCAGAAGTGTATTTCTGTGCGGAATCGCTGTTTCGCGCGCTAGATCAGTGCATTTGCATGCAAATATGCGAAATTGGCACGAAATCTCCGATTTGGCAATCACGATCATGGTTTATTCGAGCTTATGTCAGATTCGACGATTATTCGTTTCACAAATGAATTTCTGTACGGAATCGCTGTTTAGCGTGCTAGATCAGTGCATTTGTATGCAAATATGCGAAATTGGTACGGAAACTCCGATTCGGCAAGCACGACCACGATTTATTCGAGCTTATGTCAGATTCGACGATTCTTCGTTTCAGAAGTGTATTTCTGTGCGGAATCGCAGTTTCGCGCGTTAGATCAGTGCATTTGCATGCAAGTATGACAAATTGGAATAGAAACTCCGACCGGCAATCACGATCACGATTTATTCGAGCTTATGTCAGATTCGACGATTCTTCGTTTCAGAAGTGTATTTCTGTGCGGAATCGCTGTTTCGCGCGCTAGATCAGTGCATTTGCAGGCAAGTATGCCAAATTGGAATAGAAACTCCGACACGGCAAGCACGGTCAGGATTTATTCGACGTTATGTCAGATTCGACGATTCTTCGTTTCAGAAGTGTATTTCTGTGCGGAATCGCTGTTTCGCGTGCTAGATCAGTGCATTTGCATGCAAATATGCGAAATTGGACAGAAACTCCGACCAGGCAAGCACGATCACAATTTATTCGAGCCTATGTCAGATTCGACGATTCTTCGTTTCAGAAGTGTATTTCTGTGCGTAATCGCTGTTTCGCGCGCTAGATCAGTGCATTTGCATGCAAGTATGACAAATTGGAATAGAAACTCCGACCGCCAATCACGATCACGATTTATTAGAGCTTATGTCAGATTCGACGATTCTTCGTTTCAGAAGTGTATTTCTGTGCGGAATCGCTGTTTCGCGCGCTAGATCAGTGCATTTGCATGCAAATATGCGAAATTGGCACGAAATCTCCGATTTGGCAATCACGATCATGGTTTATTCGAGCTTATGTCAGATTCGACGATTATTCGTTTCACAAATGAATTTCTGTACGGAATCGCTGTTTAGCGTGCTAGATCAGTGCATTTGTATGCAAATATGCGAAATTGGTACGGAAACTCCGATTCGGCAAGCACGACCACGATTTATTCGAGCTTATGTCAGATTCGACGATTCTTCGTTTCAGAAGTGTATTTCTGTGCGGAATCGCTGTTTCGCGTGCTAGATCAGTGCATTTGCATGCAAATATGCGGAATTGGACAGAAACTCCGACCAGGCAAGCACGATCACAATTTATTCGAGCCTATGTCAGATTCGACGATTCTTCGTTTCAGAAGGGTATTTCAGTGCGGAATCGCTGTTTCGCGTGCTAGATCAGTGCATTTGCATACAAGTATGAGAAATTGGAATAGAAACCACGACCCGACAAGCACGATCGCGATTTAATCGAGCTTATGGCAGATTCGACGATTCTTCGTTTCAGAAGTGTATTTCTTTGCGGAATCGCTGTTTCGCGTGCTAGATCAGTGCATTTGCATGCAAATATGCGAAATTGGCACGAAAACTCCGATTCGGCAAGGACGATCACGATTTATTCGAGCTCATGTCAGATTCGACAATTATTCGTTTCACAAATGAATTTCTGTGCGGAATCGCTGTTTCGCGTAGTAGATCAGTGCATTTGCAAGCAAGTATGCCAAATTGGAATAGAAACTCCGACCCGGCAAGCACGATCACGATTTATTCGAGCTTATGTCAGATTCGACGATTCTTGGTTTCAGAAGTGTATTTCTGTGCGGAATCGCTGTTTCGCGTGCTAGATCAGTGCATTTGCATGCAAATATGCGAAATTGGCACGAAAACTCCGATTCGGCAAGCACGATCACGATTTATTCGAGCTTATGTCAGATTCGACAATTATTCGTTTCACAAATGAATTTCTGTGCGGAATCGCTGTTTCGCGTAGTAGATCAGTGCATTTGCAAGCAAGTATGCCAAATTGGAATAGAAACTCCGACCCGGCAAGCACGATCACGATTATTCGAGCTTATGTCAGATTCGACGATTCTTTGTTTCAGAAGTGTATTTCTGTGCGGAATCGCTGTTTCGCGTGCTAGATCAGTGCATTTGTATGCAGATATGCGAAATTGGCACGGAAACTCCGATTCGGCAAGCACGATCATGATTTATTCGAGCTTATGTCAGATTCGACGATTCTTCGTTTCAGAAGTGTATTTCTGTGCGGAATCGCTGTTTCGCGTGCTATATCAGTGCATTTGCATGCAAGTATGCGAAATTGGAATAGAAACTCCGACCCGGCAAGCACGATCACAATTTATTCGAGCCTATGTCAGTTTCGACATTCTTCGTTTCTGAAGTGTATTTCTGTGCGGAATCGCTGTTTCGCGCGCTAGATCAGTGCATTTGCATGCAAGTATGACAAATTGGAATAGAAACTCCGACCGGCAATCACGATCACGATTTATTCGAGCTTATGTCAGATTCGACATTCTTCGTTTCTGAAGTGTATTTCTGTGCGGAATCGCTGTTTCGCGCGCTAGATCAGTGCATTTGCATGCAAGTATGACAAATTGGAATAGAAACTCCGACCGGCAATCACGATCACGATTTATTCGAGCTTATGTCAGATTCGACGATTCTTCGTTTCAGAAGTGTATTTCTGTGCGGAATCGCTGTTTCGCGCGCTAGATCAGTGCATTTGCAGGCAAGTATGCCAAATTGGAATAGAAACTCCGACACGGCAAGCACGATCACGATTTATTCGACGTTATGTCAGATTCGACGAATCTTCGTTTCAGAAGAGTATTTCTGTGCGGAATCGCTGTTTCGCGTGCTAGATCAGTGCATTTGCATGCAGATATGCGAAATTGGACAGAAACTCCGACCAGGCAAGCACGATCACAATTTATTCGAGCCTATGTCAGATTCGACGATTCTTAGTGTCAGAAGTGTATTTCAGTGCGGAATCGCTGTTTCGCGTGCTAGATCAGTGCATTTGCATGCAAATATGCGAAATTGGCACGAAAACTCCGATTCGGCAAGCACGATCACGATTTATTCGAGCTTATGTCAGATTCGACAATTATTCGTTTCACAAATGAATTTCTGTGCGGAATCGCTGTTTCGCGTAGTAGATCAGTGCATTTGCAAGCAAGTATGCCAAATTGGAATAGAAACTCCGACCCGGCAAGCACGATCACGATTTATTCGAGTTTATGTCAGATTCGACGATTCTTTGTTTCAGAAGTGTATTTCTGTGCGGAATCGCTGTTTGGCGTGCTATATCAATGCATTTGCATGCAAGTATGCGAAATTGGAATAGAAACTCCGACGCGGCAAGCACGATCACAATTTATTCGAGCCTATGTCAGTTTCGACGATTCTTCGTTTCAGAAGTGTATTTCTGTGCGGAATCGCTGTTTCGCGCGCTAGATCAGTGCATTTGCATGCAAATATGCGAAATTGGCACGAAATCTCCGATTTGGCAATCACGATCATGGTTTATTCGAGCTTATGTCAGATTCGACGATTATTCGTTTCACAAATGAATTTCTGTACGGAATCGCTGTTTAGCGTGCTAGATCAGTGCATTTGTATGCAAATATGCGAAATTGGTACGGAAACTCCGATTCGGCAAGCACGACCACGATTTATTCGAGCTTATGTCAGATTCGACGATTCTTCGTTTCAGAAGTGTATTTCTGTGCGGAATCGCAGTTTCGCGCGTTAGATCAGTGCATTTGCATGCAAGTATGACAAATTGGAATAGAAACTCCGACCGGCAATCACGATCACGATTTATTCGAGCTTATGTCAGATTCGACGATTCTTCGTTTCAGAAGTGTATTTCTGTGCGGAATCGCTGTTTCGCGCGCTAGATCAGTGCATTTGCAGGCAAGTATGCCAAATTGGAATAGAAACTCCGACACGGCAAGCACGGTCAGGATTTATTCGACGTTATGTCAGATTCGACGATTCTTCGTTTCAGAAGTGTATTTCTGTGCGGAATCGCTGTTTCGCGTGCTAGATCAGTGCATTTGCATGCAAATATGCGAAATTGGACAGAAACTCCGACCAGGCAAGCACGATCACAATTTATTCGAGCCTATGTCAGATTCGACGATTCTTCGTTTCAGAAGTGTATTTCTGTGCGTAATCGCTGTTTCGCGCGCTAGATCAGTGCATTTGCATGCAAGTATGACAAATTGGAATAGAAACTCCGACCGCCAATCACGATCACGATTTATTAGAGCTTATGTCAGATTCGACGATTCTTCGTTTCAGAAGTGTATTTCTGTGCGGAATCGCTGTTTCGCGCGCTAGATCGGTGCATTTGCAGGCAAGTATGCCAAATTGGAATAGAAACTCCGACACGGCAAGCACGGTCACGATTTATTCGACGTTATGTCAGATTCGACGATTCTTCGTTTCAGAAGTGTATTTCTGTGCGGAATCGCTGTTTCGCGTGCTAGATCAGTGCATTTGCATGCATATATGCGAAATTGGACAGAAACTCCGACCAGGCAAGCACGATCACAATTTATTCGAGCCTATGTCAGATTCGACGATTCTTCGTTTCAGAAGTGTATTTCAGTGCGGAATCGCTGTTTCGCGTGCTAGATCAGTGCATTTGCATACAAGTATGAGAAATTGGAATAGAAACCACGACCCGACAAGCACGATCGCGATTTAATCGAGCTTATGGCAGATTCGACGATTCTTCGTTTCAGAAGTGTATTTCTTTGCGGAATCGCTGTTTCGCGTGCTAGATCAGTGCATTTGCATGCAAATATGCGAAATTGGCACGAAAACTCCGATTCGGCAAGGACGATCACGATTTATTCGAGCTCATGTCAGATTCGACAATTATTCGTTTCACAAATGAATTTCTGTGCGGAATCGCTGTTTCGCGTAGTAGATCAGTGCATTTGCAAGCAAGTATGCCAAATTGGAATAGAAACTCCGACCCGGCAAGCACGATCACGATTTATTCGAGCTTATGTCAGATTCGACGATTCTTTGTTTCAGAAGTGTATTTCTGTGCGGAATCGCTGTTTCGCGTGCTAGATCAGTGCATTTGTATGCAGATTTGCGAAATTGGCACGGAAACTCCGATTCGGCAAGCACGATCACGATTTATACGAGCTTATGTCAGATTCGACGAATCTTCGTTTCAGAAGTGTATTTCTGTGCGGAATCGCTGTTTCGCGTGCTATATCAGTGCATTTGCATGCAAGTATGCGAAATTTTAATAGAAACTCCGACCCGGCAAGCACGATCACAATTTATTCGAGCTTATGTCAGATTCGACGATTCTTCGTTTCAGAAGTGTATTTCTGTGCGGAATCGCTGTTTCGCGTGCTATATCAGTGCATTTGCATGCAAGTATGCGAAATTTTAATAGAAACTCCGACCCGGCAAGCACGATCACAATTTATTCGAGCGTATGTCAGTTTCGACATTCTTCGTTTCAGAAGTGTATTTCTGTGCGGAATCGCTGTTTCGCGCGCTAGATCAGTGCATTTGCATGCAAGTATGACAAATTGGAATAGAAACTCCGACCGCCAATCACGATCACGATTTATTAGAGCTTATGTCAGATTCGACGATTCTTCGTTTCAGAAGTGTATTTCAGTGCGGAATCGCTGTTTCGCGCGCTAGATCAGTGCATTTGCAGGCAAATATGCCAAATTGGAATAGAAACTCCGACACGGCAAGCACGGTCACGATTTATTCGACGTTATGTCAGATTCGACAATTATTCGTTTCACAAATGAATTTCTGTGCGGAATCGCTGTTTCGCGTGCTAGATCAGTGCATTTGCATGCAAATATGCGAAATTGGCACGAAAACTCCGATTCGGCAAGCACGATCACGATTTATTCGAGCTTATGTCAGATTCGACAATTATTCGTTTCACAAATGAATTTCTGTGCGGAATCGCTGTTTCGCGTAGTAGATCAGTGCATTTGCAAGCAAGTATGCCAAATTGGAATAGAAACTCCGACCCGGCAAGCACGATCACGATTTATTCGAGCTTATGTCAGATCCGACGATTCTTTGTTTCAGAAGTGTATTTCTGTGCGGAATCGCTGTTTCGCGTGCTAGATCAGTGCATTTGTATGCAGATATGCGAAATTGGCACGGAAACTCCGATTCGGCAAGCACGATCATGATTTATTCGAGCTTATGTCAGATTCGACGATTCTTCGTTTCAGAAGTGTATTTCTGTGCGGAATCGCTGTTTCGCGTGCTATATCAGTGCATTTGCATGCAAGTATGCGAAATTGGAATAGAAACTCCGACTCGGCAAGCACGATCACAATTTATTCGAGCCTATGTCAGTTTCGACATTATTCGTTTCTGAAGTGTATTTATGTACGGAATCGCTGTTTCGCGCGCTAGATCAGTGCATTTGCATGCAAGTATGACAAATTGGAATAGAAACTCCGACCAGCAATCACGATCACGATTTATTCGAGCTTATGTCAGATTCGACGATTCTTCGTTTCAGAAGTGTATTTCTGTGCGGAATCGCTGTTTCGCGCGCTAGATCAGTGCATTTGCAGGCAAGTATGCCAAATTGGAATAGAAACTCCGACACGGCAAGCACGATCACGATTTATTCGACGTTATGTCAG
Source organism: Lasioglossum baleicum (assembly GCF_051020765.1). Classification (NCBI taxonomy): domain Eukaryota; kingdom Metazoa; phylum Arthropoda; class Insecta; order Hymenoptera; family Halictidae; genus Lasioglossum; species Lasioglossum baleicum. The sequence goes on along the minus strand of NW_027469283.1, from coordinate 128,455 downwards.
ATTCGACGATTCTTCGTTTCAGAAGTGTATTTCTGTGCGGAATCGCTGTTTCGCGTGCTAGATCAGTGCATTTGCATGCAAATATGCAAAATTGGACAGAAACTCCGACCAGCAATCACGATCACGATTTATTCGAGCTTATGTCAGATTCGACGATTCTTCGTTTCAGAAGTGTATTTCTGTGCGGAATCGCTGTTTCGCGCGCTAGATCAGTGCATTTGCAGGCAAGTATGCCAAATTGGAATAGAAACTCCGACACGGCAAGCACGATCACGATTTATTCGACGTTATGTCAGATTCGACGATTCTTCGTTTCAGAAGTGTATTTCTGTGCGGAATCGCTGTTTCGCGTGCTAGATCAGTGCATTTGCATGCAAATATGCAAAATTGGACAGAAACTCCGACCAGGCAAGCACGATCACAATTTATTCGAGCCTACGTCAGATTCGACGATTCTTCGTTTCAGAAGTGTATTTCTGTGCGTAATCGCTGTTTCGCGCGCTAGATCAGTGCATTTGCATGCAAGTATGACAAATTGGAATAGAAACTCCGACACGGCAAGCACGATCACGCTTTATTCGACGTTATGTCAGATTCGACGATTCTTCGTTTCAGAAGTGTATTTCTGTGCGGAATCGCTGTTTCGCGTGCTAGATCAGTGCATTTGCATGCAAATATGCGAAATTGGAGAGAAACTCCGACCAGGCAAGCACGATCACAATTTATTCGAGCCTATGTCAGATTCGACGATTCTTTGTTTCAGAAGTGTATTTCTGTGCGGAATCGCTGTTTCGCGTGCTAGATCAGTGCATTTGTATGCAGATATGCGAAATTGGCACGGAAACTCCGATTCGGCAAGCACGATCACGATTTATTCGAGCTTATGTCAGATTCGACGATTCTTCGTTTCAGAAGTGTATTTCTGTGCGGAATCGCTGTTTCGCGTGCTATATCAGTGCATTTGCATGCAAGTATGCGAAATTGGCACGAAAACTCCGATTCGGCAAGGACGATCACGATTTATTCGAGCTTATGTCAGATTCGACGATTCTTCGTTTCAGAAGTGTATTTCTGTGCGGAATCGCTGTTTCGCGTGCTATATCAGTGCATTTGCATGCAAGTATGCGAAATTTTAATAGAAACTCCGACCCGGCAAGCACGATCACAATTTATTCGAGCCTATGTCAGATTCGACGATTCTTTGTTTCAGAAGTGTATTTCTGTGCGGAATCGCTGTTTCGCGTGCTAGATCAGTGCATTTGCATGCAAATATGCGAAATTGGCACGGAAACTCCGATTCGGCAAGCACGATCACGATTTATTCGAGCTTATGTCAGATTCGACAATTATTCGTTTCACAAATGAATTTCTGTGCGGAATCGCTGTTTCGCGTAGTAGATCAGTGCATTTGCAAGCAAGTATGCCAAATTGGAATAGAAACTCCGACCCGGCAAGCACGATCACGATTTATTCGAGCTTATGTCAGATTCGACGATTCTTTGTTTCAGAAGTGTATTTCTGTGCGGAATCGCTGTTTCGCGTGCTAGATCAGTGCATTTGTATGCAGATATGCGAAATTGGCACGGAAACTCCGATTCGGCAAGCACGATCATGATTTATTCGAGCTTATGTCAGATTCGACGATTCTTCGTTTCAGAAGTGTATTTCTGTGCGGAATCGCTGTTTCGCGTGCTATATCAGTGCATTTGCATGCAAGTATGCGAAATTGGAATAGAAACTCCGACCCGGCAAGCACGATCACAATTTATTCGAGCCTATGTCAGTTTCGACATTATTCGTTTCTGAAGTGTATTTATGTACCGAATCGCTGTTTCGCGCGCTAGATCAGTGCATTTGCATGCAAGTATGACAAATTGGAATAGAAACTCCGACCAGCAATCACGATCACGATTTATTCGAGCTTATGTCAGATTCGACGATTCTTCGTTTCAGAAGTGTATTTCTGTGCGGAATCGCTGTTTCGCGCGCTAGATCAGTGCATTTGCAGGCAAGTATGCCAAATTGGAATAGAAACTCCGACACGGCAAGCACGATCACGATTTATTCGACGTTATGTCAGATTCGACGATTCTTCGTTTCAGAAGTGTATTTCTGTGCGGAATCGCTGTTTCGCTTGCTAGATCAGTGCATTTGCATGCAAATATGCAAAATTGGACAGAAACTCCGACCAGGCAAGCACGATCACAATTTATTCGAGCCTACGTCAGATTCGACGATTCTTCGTTTCAGAAGTGTATTTCTGTGCGTAATCGCTGTTTCGCGCGCTAGATCAGTGCATTTGCATGCAAGTATGACAAATTGGAATAGAAACTCCGACACGGCAAGCACGATCACGCTTTATTCGACGTTATGTCAGATTCGACGATTCTTCGTTTCAGAATTAATTTCTGTACGGAATCGCTGTTTCGCGTGCTAGATCAGTGCATTTGCATGCAAATATGCGAAATTGGACAGAAACTCCGACCAGGCAAGCACGATCACAATTTATTCGAGCCTATGTCAGATTCGACGATTCTTTGTTTCAGAAGTGTATTTCTGTGCGGAATCGCTGTTTCGCGTGCTAGATCAGTGCATTTGTATGCAGATATGCGAAATTGGCACGGAAACTCCGATTCGGCAAGCACGATCACGATTTATTCGAGCCTTATGTCAGATTCGACGATTCTTCGTTTCAGAAGTGTATTTCTGTGCGGAATCGCTGTTTCGCGCGCTAGATCAGTGCATTTGCAGGCAAGTATGCCAAATTGGAATAGAAACTCCGACACGGCAAGCACGATCACGATTTATTCGACGTTATGTCAGATTCGACGATTCTTCGTTTCAGAAGTGTATTTCTGTGCGGAATCGCTGTTTCGCGTGCTAGATCAGTGCATTTGCATGCAAATATGCAAAATTGGACAGAAACTCCGACCAGGCAAGCACGATCACAATTTATTCGAGCCTACGTCAGATTCGACGATTCTTCGTTTCAGAAGTGTATTTCTGTGCGTAATCGCTGTTTCGCGCGCTAGATCAGTGCATTTGCATGCAAGTATGACAAATTGGAATAGAAACTCCGACACGGCAAGCACGATCACGCTTTATTCGAGCTTATGTCAGATTCGACGATTCTTCGTTTCAGAAGTGTATTTCTGTGCGGAATCGCTGTTTCGCGTGCTATATCAGTGCATTTGCATGCAAGTATGCGAAATTTTAATAGAAACTCCGACCCGGCAAGCACGATCACAATTTATTCGAGCGTATGTCAGTTTCGACATTCTTCGTTTCAGAAGTGTATTTCTGTGCGGAATCGCTGTTTCGCGCGCTAGATCAGTGCATTTGCATGCAAATATGCGAAATTGGCACGAAATCTCCGATTTGGCAAGCACGATCATGGTTTATTCGAGCTTATGTCAGATTCGACGATTATTCGTTTCACAAATGAATTTCTGTACGGAATCGCTGTTTAGCGTGCTAGATCAGTGCATTTGTATGCAAATATGCGAAATTGGACAGAAACTCCGACCAGGCAAGCACGATCACAATTTATTCGAGCCTATTTCAGATTCGACGATTCTTCGTTTCAGAAGTGTATTTCTGTGCGTAATCGCTGTTTCGCGCGCTAGATCAGTGCATTTGCATGCAAGTATGACAAATTGGAATAGAAACTCCGACCGCCAATCACGATCACGATTTATTAGAGCTTATGTCAGATTCGACGATTCTTCGTTTCAGAAGTGTATTTCAGTGCGGAATCGCTGTTTCGCGCGCTAGATCAGTGCATTTGCAGGCAAATATGCCAAATTGGAATAGAAACTCCGACACGGCAAGCACGGTCACGATTTATTCGACGTTATGTCAGATTCGACAATTATTCGTTTCACAAATGAATTTCTGTGCGGAATCGCTGTTTCGCGTGCTAGATCAGTGCATTTGCATGCAAATATGCGAAATTGGCACGAAAACTCCGATTCGGTAAGCACGATCACGATTTATTCGAGCTTATGTCAGATTCGACAATTATTCGTTTCACAAATGAATTTCTGTGCGGAATCGCTGTTTCGCGTAGTAGATCAGTGCATTTGCAAGCAAGTATGCCAAATTGGAATAGAAACTCCGACCCGGCAAGCACGATCACGATTTATTCGAGCTTATGTCAGATCCGACGATTCTTTGTTTCAGAAGTGTATTTCTGTGCGGAATCGCTGTTTCGCGTGCTAGATCAGTGCATTTGTATGCAGATATGCGAAATTGGCACGGAAACTCCGATTCGGCAAGCACGATCATGATTTATTCGAGCTTATGTCAGATTCGACGATTCTTCGTTTCAGAAGTGTATTTCTGTGCGGAATCGCTGTTTCGCGTGCTATATCAGTGCATTTGCATGCAAGTATGCGAAATTGGAATAGAAACTCCGACCCGGCAAGCACGATCACAATTTATTCGAGCCTATGTCAGTTTCGACATTATTCGTTTCTGAAGTGTATTTATGTACGGAATCGCTGTTTCGCGCGCTAGATCAGTGCATTTGCATGCAAGTATGACAAATTGGAATAGAAACTCCGACCAGCAATCACGATCACGATTTATTCGAGCTTATGTCAGATTCGACGATTCTTCGTTTCAGAAGTGTATTTCTGTGCGGAATCGCTGTTTCGCGCGCTAGATCAGTGCATTTGCAGGCAAGTATGCCAAATTGGAATAGAAACTCCGACACGGCAAGCACGATCACGATTTATTCGACGTTATGTCAGATTCGACGATTCTTCGTTTCAGAAGTGTATTTCTGTGCGGAATCGCTGTTTCGCGTGCTAGATCAGTGCATTTGCATGCAAATATGCAAAATTGGACAGAAACTCCGACCAGCAATCACGATCACGATTTATTCGAGCTTATGTCAGATTCGACGATTCTTCGTTTCAGAAGTGTATTTCTGTGCGGAATCGCTGTTTCGCGCGCTAGATCAGTGCATTTGCAGGCAAGTATGCCAAATTGGAATAGAAACTCCGACACGGCAAGCACGATCACGATTTATTCGACGTTATGTCAGATTCGACGATTCTTCGTTTCAGAAGTGTATTTCTGTGCGGAATCGCTGTTTCGCGTGCTAGATCAGTGCATTTGCATGCAAATATGCAAAATTGGACAGAAACTCCGACCAGGCAAGCACGATCACAATTTATTCGAGCCTACGTCAGATTCGACGATTCTTCGTTTCAGAAGTGTATTTCTGTGCGTAATCGCTGTTTCGCGCGCTAGATCAGTGCATTTGCATGCAAGTATGACAAATTGGAATAGAAACTCCGACACGGCAAGCACGATCACGCTTTATTCGACGTTATGTCAGATTCGACGATTCTTCGTTTCAGAAGTGTATTTCTGTGCGGAATCGCTGTTTCGCGTGCTAGATCAGTGCATTTGCATGCAAATATGCGAAATTGGACAGAAACTCCGACCAGGCAAGCACGATCACAATTTATTCGAGCCTATGTCAGATTCGACGATTCTTTGTTTCAGAAGTGTATTTCTGTGCGGAATCGCTGTTTCGCGTGCTAGATCAGTGCATTTGTATGCAGATATGCGAAATTGGCACGGAAACTCCGATTCGGCAAGCACGATCACGATTTATTCGAGCTTATGTCAGATTCGACGATTCTTCGTTTCAGAAGTGTATTTCTGTGCGGAATCGCTGTTTCGCGTGCTATATCAGTGCATTTGCATGCAAGTATGCGAAATTGGCACGAAAACTCCGATTCGGCAAGGACGATCACGATTTATTCGAGCTTATGTCAGATTCGACGATTCTTCGTTTCAGAAGTGTATTTCTGTGCGGAATCGCTGTTTCGCGTGCTATATCAGTGCATTTGCATGCAAGTATGCGAAATTTTAATAGAAACTCCGATCCGGCAAGCACGATCACAATTTATTCGAGCCTATGTCAGATTCGACGATTCTTTGTTTCAGAAGTGTATTTCTGTGCGGAATCGCTGTTTCGCGTGCTAGATCAGTGCATTTGCATGCAAATATGCGAAATTGGCACGGAAACTCCGATTCGGCAAGCACGATCACGATTTATTCGAGCTTATGTCAGATTCGACAATTATTCGTATCACAAATGAATTTCTGTGCGGAATCGCTGTTTCGCGTAGTAGATCAGTGCATTTGCAAGCAAGTATGCCAAATTGGAATAGAAACTCCGACCCGGCAAGCACGATCACGATTTATTCGAGCTTATGTCAGATTCGACGATTCTTTGTTTCAGAAGTGTATTTCTGTGCGGAATCGCTGTTTCGCGTGCTAGATCAGTGCATTTGTATGCAGATATGCGAAATTGGCACGGAAACTCCGATTCGGCAAGCACGATCATGATTTATTCGAGCTTATGTCAGATTCGACGATTCTTCGTTTCAGAAGTGTATTTCTGTGCGGAATCGCTGTTTCGCGTGCTATATCAGTGCATTTGCATGCAAGTATGCGAAATTGGAATAGAAACTCCGACCCGGCAAGCACGATCACAATTTATTCGAGCCTATGTCAGTTTCGACATTATTCGTTTCTGAAGTGTATTTATGTACCGAATCGCTGTTTCGCGCGCTAGATCAGTGCATTTGCATGCAAGTATGACAAATTGGAATAGAAACTCCGACCAGCAATCACGATCACGATTTATTCGAGCTTATGTCAGATTCGACGATTCTTCGTTTCAGAAGTGTATTTCTGTGCGGAATCGCTGTTTCGCGCGCTAGATCAGTGCATTTGCAGGCAAGTATGCCAAATTGGAATAGAAACTCCGACACGGCAAGCACGATCACGATTTATTCGACGTTATGTCAGATTCGACGATTCTTCGTTTCAGAAGTGTATTTCTGTGCGGAATCGCTGTTTCGCGTGCTAGATCAGTGCATTTGCATGCAAATATGCAAAATTGGACAGAAACTCCGACCAGGCAAGCACGATCACAATTTATTCGAGCCTACGTCAGATTCGACGATTCTTCGTTTCAGAAGTGTATTTCTGTGCGTAATCGCTGTTTCGCGCGCTAGATCAGTGCATTTGCATGCAAGTATGACAAATTGGAATAGAAACTCCGACACGGCAAGCACGATCACGCTTTATTCGACGTTATGTCAGATTCGACGATTCTTCGTTTCAGAAGTGTATTTCTGTGCGGAATCGCTGTTTCGCGTGCTAGATCAGTGCATTTGCATGCAAATATGCGAAATTGGACAGAAACTCCGACCAGGCAAGCACGATCACAATTTATTCGAGCCTATGTCAGATTCGACGATTCTTTGTTTCAGAAGTGTATTTCTGTGCGGAATCGCTGTTTCGCGTGCTAGATCAGTGCATTTGTATGCAGATATGCGAAATTGGCACGGAAACTCCGATTCGGCAAGCACGATCACGATTTATTCGAGCTTATGTCAGATTCGACGATTCTTCGTTTCAGAAGTGTATTTCTGTGCGGAATCGCTGTTTCGCGTGCTATATCAGTGCATTTGCATGCAAGTATGCGAAATTGGCACGAAAACTCCGATTCGGCAAGGACGATCACGATTTATTCGAGCTTATGTCAGATTCGACGATTCTTCGTTTCAGAAGTGTATTTCTGTGCGGAATCGCTGTTTCGCGTGCTATATCAGTGCATTTGCATGCAAGTATGCGAAATTTTAATAGAAACTCCGACCCGGCAAGCACGATCACAATTTATTGGAGCCTATGTCAGATTCGACGATTCTTTGTTTCAGAAGTGTATTTCTGTGCGGAATCGCTGTTTCGCGTGCTAGATCAGTGCATTTGCATGCAAATATGCGAAATTGGCACGGAAACTCCGATTCGGCAAGCACGATCACGATTTATTCGAGCTTATGTCAGATTCGACAATTATTCGTTTCACAAATGAATTTCTGTGCGGAATCGCTGTTTCGCGTAGTAGATCAGTGCATTTGCAAGCAAGTATGCCAAATTGGAATAGAAACTCCGACCCGGCAAGCACGATCACGATTTATTCGAGCTTATGTCAGATTCGACGATTCTTTGTTTCAGAAGTGTATTTCTGTGCGGAATCGCTGTTTCGCGTGCTAGATCAGTGCATTTGTATGCAGATATGCGAAATTGGCACGGAAACTCCGATTCGGCAAGCACGATCATGATTTATTCGAGCTTATGTCAGATTCGACGATTCTTCGTTTCAGAAGTGTATTTCTGTGCGGAATCGCTGTTTCGCGTGCTATATCAGTGCATTTGCATGCAAGTATGCGAAATTGGAATAGAAACTCCGACCCGGCAAGCACGATCACAATTTATTCGAGCCTATGTCAGTTTCGACATTATTCGTTTCTGAAGTGTATTTATGTACCGAATCGCTGTTTCGCGCGCTAGATCAGTGCATTTGCATGCAAGTATGACAAATTGGAATAGAAACTCCGACCAGCAATCACGATCACGATTTATTCGAGCTTATGTCAGATTCGACGATTCTTCGTTTCAGAAGTGTATTTCTGTGCGGAATCGCTGTTTCGCGCGCTAGATCAGTGCATTTGCAGGCAAGTATGCCAAATTGGAATAGAAACTCCGACACGGCAAGCACGATCACGATTTATTCGACGTTATGTCAGATTCGACGATTCTTCGTTTCAGAAGTGTATTTCTGTGCGGAATCGCTGTTTCGCGTGCTAGATCAGTGCATTTGCATGCAAATATGCAAAATTGGACAGAAACTCCGACCAGGCAAGCACGATCACAATTTATTCGAGCCTACGTCAGATTCGACGATTCTTCGTTTCAGAAGTGTATTTCTGTGCGTAATCGCTGTTTCGCGCGCTAGATCAGTGCATTTGCATGCAAGTATGACAAATTGGAATAGAAACTCCGACACGGCAAGCACGATCACGCTTTATTCGACGTTATGTCAGATTCGACGATTCTTCGTTTCAGAAGTGTATTTCTGTGCGGAATCGCTGTTTCGCGTGCTAGATCAGTGCATTTGCATGCAAATATGCGAAATTGGACAGAAACTCCGACCAGGCAAGCACGATCACAATTTATTCGAGCCTATGTCAGATTCGACGATTCTTAGTTTCAGAAGTGTATTTCAGTGCGGAATCGCTGTTTCGCGTGCTAGATCAGTGCATTTGCATGCAAATATGCGAAATTGGCACGAAAACTCCGATTCGGCAAGCACGATCACGATTTATTCGAGCTTATGTCAGATTCGACAATTATTCGTTTGACAAATGAATTTCTGTGCGGAATCGCTGTTTCGCGTAGTAGATCAGTGCATTTGCAAGCAAGTATGCCAAATTGGAATAGAAACTCCGACCCGGCAAGCACGATCACGATTTATTCGAGCTTATGTCAGATTCGACGATTCTTTGTTTCAGAAGTGTATTTCTGTGCGGAATCGCTGTTTCGCGTGCTAGATCAGTGCATTTGTATGCAGATATGCGAAATTGGCACCGAAACTCCGATTCGGCAAGCACGATCATGATTTATTCGAGCTTATGTCAGATTCGACGATTCTTCGTTTCAGAAGTGTATTTCTGTGCGGAATCGCTGTTTCGCGTGCTATATCAATGCATTTGCATGCAAGTATGCGAAATTGGAATAGAAACTCCGACCCGGCAAGCACGATCACAATTTATTCGAGCCTATGTCAGTTTCGACATTCTTCGTTTCAGAAGTGTATTTCTGTGCGGAATCGCTGTTTCGCGCGCTAGATCAGTGCATTTGCATGCAAATATGCGAAATTGGCACGAAATCTCCGATTTGGCAATCACGATCATGGTTTATTCGAGCTTATGTCAGATTCGACGATTATTCGTTTCACAAATGAATTTCTGTACGGAATCGCTGTTTAGCGTGCTAGATCAGTGCATTTGTATGCAAATATGCGAAATTGGTACGGAAACTCCGATTCGGCAAGCACGACCACGATTTATTCGAGCTTATGTCAGATTCGACGATTCTTCGTTTCAGAAGTGTATTTCTGTGCGGAATCGCTGTTTCGCGCGCTAGATCAGTGCATTTGCATGCAAGTATGACAAATTGGAATAGAAACTCCGACCGGCAATCACGATCACGATTTATTCGAGCTTATGTCAGATTCGACGATTCTTCGTTTCAGAAGTGTATTTCTGTGCGGAATCGCTGTTTCGCGTGCTAGATCAGTGCATTTGCATGCAAATATGCGAAATTGGACAGAAACTCCGACCAGGCAAGCACGATCACAATTTATTCGAGCCTATGTCAGATTCGACGATTCTTCGTTTCAGAAGTGTATTTCTGTGCGTAATCGCTGTTTCGCGCGGTAGATCAGTGCATTTGCATGCAAGTATGACAAATTGGAATAGAAACTCCGACCGCCAATCACGATCACGATTTATTAGAGCTTATGTCAGATTCGACGATTCTTCGTTTCAGAAGTGTATTTCAGTGCGGAATCGCTGTTTCGCGTGCTATATCAGTGCATTTGCATGCAAGTATGCGAAATTGGAATAGAAACTCCGACCCGGCAAGCACGATCACAATTTATTCGAGCCTATGTCAGTTTCGACATTCTTCGTTTCTGAAGTGTATTTCTGTGCGGAATCGCTGTTTCGCGCGCTAGATCAGTGCATTTGCATGCAAGTATGACAAATTGGAATAGAAACTCCGACCGGCAATCACGATCACGATTTATTCGAGCTTATGTCAGATTCGACGATTCTTCGTTTCAGAAGTGTATTTCTGTGCGGAATCGCTGTTTCGCGCGCTAGATCAGTGCATTTGCAGGCAAGTATGCCAAATTGGAATAGAAACTCCGACACGGCAAGCACGGTCACGATTTATTCGACGTTATGTCAGATTCGACGATTCTTCGTTTCAGAAGTGTATTTCTGTGCGGAATCGCTGTTTCGCGTGCTAGATCAGTGCATTTGCATGCAAATATGCGAAATTGGACAGAAACTCCGACCAGGCAAGCACGATCACAATTTATTCGAGCCTATGTCAGATTCGACGATTCTTCGTTTCAGAAGTGTATTTCTGTGCGTAATCGCTGTTTCGCGCGCTAGATCAGTGCATTTGCATGCAAGTATGACAAATTGGAATAGAAACTCCGACCGCCAATCACGATCACGATTTATTAGAGCTTATGTCAGATTCGACGATTCTTCGTTTCAGAAGTGTATTTCTGTGCGGAATCGCTGTTTCGCGCGCTAGATCAGTGCATTTGCAGGCAAGTATGCCAAATTGGAATAGAAACTCCGACACGGCAAGCACGGTCACGATTTATTCGACGTTATGTCAGATTCGACGATTCTTCGTTTCAGAAGTGTATTTCTGTGCGGAATCGCTGTTTCGCGTGCTAGATCAGTGCATTTGCATGCAAATATGCGAAATTGGACAGAAACTCCAACCAGGCAAGCACGATCACAATTTATTCGAGCCTATGTCAGATTCGACGATTCTTCGTTTCAGAAGTGTATTTCTGTGCGGAATCGCTGTTTCGCGTGCTAGATCAGTGCATTTGCATGCAAGTATGACAAATTGGAATAGAAACTCCGACCGCCAATCACGATCACGATTTATTAGAGCTTATGTCAGATTCGACGATTCTTCGTTTCACAAATGAATTTCTGTGCGGAATCGCTGTTTCGCGTAGTAGATCAGTGCATTTGCAAGCAAGTATGCCAAATTGGAATAGAAACTCCGACCCGGCAAGGACGATCACGATTTATTCGAGCTTATGTCAGATTCGACGATTCTTTGTTTCAGAAGTGTATTTCTGTGCGGAATCGCTGTTTCGCGTGCTAGATCAGTGCATTTGTATGCAGATTTGCGAAATTGGCACGGAAACTCCGATTCGGCAAGCACGATCACGATTTATACGAGCTTATGTCAGATTCGACGATTCTTCGTTTCAGAAGTGTATTTCTGTGCGGAATCGCTGTTTCGCGTGCTAGATCAGTGCATTTGCATGCAAATATGCGAAATTGGACAGAAACTCCGACCAGGCAAGCACGATCACAATTTATTCGAGCCTATGTCAGATTCGACGATTCTTCGTTTCAGACGTGTATTTTAGTGCGGAATCGCTGTTTCGCGTGCTAGATCAGTGCATTTGCATGCAAATATGCGAAATTGGCACGAAAACTCCGATTCGGCAAGCACGATCACGATTTATTCGAGCTTATGTCAGATTCGACAATTATTCGTTTCACAAATGAATTTCTGTGCGGAATCGCTGTTTCGCGTAGTAGATCAGTGCATTTGCAAGCAAGTATGCCAAATTGGAATAGAAACTCCGACCCGGCAAGCACGATCACGATTTATTCGAGCTTATGTCAGATTCGACGATTCTTTGTTTCAGAAGTGTATTTCTGTGCGGAATCGCTGTTTCGCGTGCTATATCAGTGCATTTGCATGCAAGTATGCGAAATTGGAATAGAAACTCCGACCCGGCAAGCACGATCACAATTTATTCGAGCCTATGTCAGTTTCGACATTCTTCGTTTCTGAAGTGTATTTCTGTGCGGAATCGCTGTTTCGCGCGCTAGATCAGTGCATTTGCATGCAAGTATGACAAATTGGAATAGAAACTCAGACCGGCAATCACGATCACGATTTATTCGAGCTTATGTCAGATTCGACGATTCTTCGTTTCAGAAGTGTATTTCTGTGCGGAATCGCTGTTTCGCGCGCTAGATCAGTGCATTTGCAGGCAAGTATGCCAAATTGGAATAGAAACTCCGACACGGCAAGCACGATCACGATTTATTCGACGTTATGTCAGATTCGACGAATCTTCGTTTCAGAAGTGTATTTCTGTGCGGAATCGCTGTTTCGCGTGCTAGATCAGTGCATTTGCATGCAAATATGCGAAATTGGACAGAAACTCCGACCAGGCAAGCACGATCACAATTTATTCGAGCCTATGTCAGATTCGACGATTCTTAGTTTCAGAAGTGTATTTCAGTGCGGAATCGCTGTTTCGCGTGCTAGATCAGTGCATTTGCATGCAAATATGCGAAATTGGCACGAAAACTCCGATTCGGCAAGCACGATCACGATTTATTCGAGCTTATGTCAGATTCGACAATTATTCGTTTCACAAATGAATTTCTGTGCGGAATCGCTGTTTCGCGTAGTAGATCAGTGCATTTGCAAGCAAGTATGCCAAATTGGACAGAAACTCCGACACGGCAAGCACGATCACAATTTATTCGACGTTATGTCAGATTCGACGATTCTTCGTTTCAGAAGTGTATTTCTGTGCGGAATCGCTGTTTCGCGTGCTAGATCAGTGCATTTGCATGCAAATATGCGAAATTGGACAGGAACTCCGACCAGGCAAGCACGATCACAATTTATTCGAGCCTATGTCAGATTCGACGATTCTTCGTTTCAGAAGTGTATTTCAGTGCGGAATCGCTGTTTCGCGTGCTAGATCAGTGCATTTGCATGCAAATATGCGAAATTGGCACGAAAACTCCGATTCGGCAAGCACGATCACGATTTATTCGAGCTTATGTCAGATTCGACAATTATTCGTTTCACAAATGAATTTCTGTGCGGAATCGCTGTTTCGCGTAGTAGATCAGTGCATTTGCAAGCAAGTATGCCAAATTGGAATAGAAACTCCGACCCGGCAAGCACGATCACGATTTATTCGAGCTTATGTCAGATTCGACGATTCTTCGTTTCAGAAGTGTATTTATGGGCGGAATCGCTGTTTCGCGTGTTAGATCAGTGCATTTGCATGCAAACATTCCAAATTGGCACAGAAACTCCGATCCGCACAAACACGATCACGATTTATTCGAGCTTATGTCAGATTCGACGATTCTTCGTTTCAGAAGTGTATTTCTGTGCGTAATCGCTGTTTCGCGCGCTAGATCAGTGCATTTGCATGCAAGTATGACAAATTGGAATAGAAACTCCGACCGGCAATCACGATCACGATTTATTCGAGCTTATGTCAGATTCGACGATTCTTCGTTTCAGAAGTGTATTTCTGTGCGGAATCGCTGTTTCGCGCGCTAGATCAGTGCATTTGCAGGCAAGTATGCCAAATTGGAATAGAAACTCCGACACGGCAAGCACGGTCACGATTTATTCGACGTTATGTCAGATTCGACGATTCTTCGTTTCAGAAGTGTATTTCTGTGCGGAATCGCTGTTTCGCGTGCTAGATCAGTGCATTTGCATGCAAATATGCGAAACTGGACAGAAACTCCGACCAGGCAAGCACGATCACAATTTATTCGAGCCCATGTCAGATTCGACGATTCTTCGTTTCAGAAGTGTATTTCTGTGCGTAATCGCTGTTTCGCGCGCTAGATCAGTGCATTTGCATGCAAGTATGACAAATTGGAATCGAAACTCCGACCGCCAATCACGATCACGATTTATTAGAGCTTATGTCAGATTCGACGATTCTTCGTTTCAGAAGTGTATTTCTGTGCGGAATCGCTGTTTCGCGCGCTAGATCAGTGTATTTGCAGGCAAGTATGCCAAATTGGAATAGAAACTCCGACACGGCAAGCACGGTCACGATTTATTCGACGTTATGTCAGATTCGACGATTCTACGTTTCAGAAGTGTATTTCTGTGCGGAATCGCTGTTTCGCGTGCTAGATCAGTGCATTTGCATGCAAATATGCGAAATTGGACAGAAACTCCGACCAGGCAAGCACGATCACAATTTATTCGAGCCTATGTCAGATTCGACGATTCTTCGTTTCAGAAGTGTATTTCAGTGCGGAATCGCTGTTTCGCGTGCTAGATCAGTGCATTTGCATACAAGTATGGGAAATTGGAAAAGAAACCACGACCCGACAAGCACGATCGCGATTTAATCGAGCTTATGGCAGATTCGACGATTCTTCGTTTCAGAAGTGTATTTCTTTGCGGAATCGCTGTTTCGCGTGCTAGATCAGTGCATTTGCATGCAAATATGCGAAATTGGCACGAAAACTCCGATTCGGCAAGGACGATCACGATTTATTCGAGCTCATGTCAGATTCGACAATTATTCGTTTCACAAATGAATTTCTGTGCGGAATCGCTGTTTCGCGTAGTAGATCAGTGCATTTGCAAGCAAGTATGCCAAATTGGAATAGAAACTCCGACCCGGCAAGCACGATCACGATTTATTCGAGCTTATGTCAGATTCGACGATTCTTTGTTTCAGAAGTGTATTTCTGTGCGGAATCGCTGTTTCGCGTGCTAGATCAGTGCATTTGTATGCAGATTTGCGAAATTGGCACGGAAACTCCGATTCGGCAAGCACGATCACGATTTATACGAGCTTAGGTCAGATTCGACGATTCTTCGTTTCAGAAGTGTATTTCTGTGCGGAATCGCTGTTTCGCGTGCTATATCAGTGCATTTGCATGCAAGTATGCGAAATTTTAATAGAAACTCCGACCCGGCAAGCACGATCACAATTTATTCGAGCTTATGTCAGATTCGACGATTCTTCGTTTCAGAAGTGTATTTCTGTGCGGAATCGCTGTTTCGCGTGCTAGATCAGTGCATTTGCATGCAAATATGCGAAATTGGGACGAAAACTCCGATTCGGCAAGCACGATCACGATTTATTCGAGCTTATGTCAGATTCGACAATTATTCGTTTCACAAATGAATTTCTGTGCGGAATCGCTGTTTCGCGTAGTAGATCAGTGCATTTGCAAGCAAGTATGCCAAATTGGAATAGAAACTCCGACCCGGCAGGCACGATCACGATTTATTCGAGCTTATGTCAGATTCGACGATTCTTCGTTTCAGAAGTGTATTTCTGTGCGGAATCGCTGTTTCGCGTGCTATATCAGTGCATTTGCATGCAAGTATGCGAAATTGGAATAGAAACTCCGACCCGGCAAGCACGATCACAATTTATTCGAGCCTATGTCAGTTTCGACATTCTTCGTTTCAGAAGTGTATTTCTGTGCGGAATCGCTGTTTCGCGCGCTAGATCAGTGCATTTGCATGCAAATATGCGAAATTGGCACGAAATCTCCGATTTGGCAATCACGATCATGGTTTATTCGAGCTTATGTCAGATTCGACGATTCTTCGTTTCAGAAGTGTATTTCTGTGCGGAATCGCTGTTTCGCGCGCTAGATCAGTGCATTTGCAGGCAAGTATGCCAAATTGGAATAGAAACTCCGACACAGCAAGCACGGTCACGATTTATTCGACGTTATGTCAGATTCGACGATTCTTCGTTTCAGAAGTGTATTTCTGTGCGGAATCGCTGTTTCGCGTGCTAGATCAGTGCATTTGCATGCAAATATGCGAAATTGGACAGAAACTCCGACCAGGCAAGCACGATCACAATTTATTCGAGCCTATGTCAGATTCGACGATTCTTCGTTTCAGAAGTGTATTTCTGTGCGGAATCGCTGTTTCGCGTGCTAGATCAGTGCATTTGCATGCAAATATGCGAAATTGGACAGAAACTCCGACCAGGCAAGCACGATCACAATTTAATCGAGCCTATGTCAGATTCGACGATTCTTTGTTTCAGAAGTGTATTTCTGTGCGGAATCGCTGTTTCGCGTGCTAGATCAGTGCATTTGTATGCAGATATGCGAAATTGGCACGGAAACTCCGATTCGGCAAGCACGATCACGATTTATTCGAGCTTATGTCAGATTCGACGATTCTTCGTTTCAGAAGTGTATTTCTGTGCGGAATCGCTGTTTCGCGTGCTATATCAGTGCATTTGCATGCAAGTATGCGAAATTTTAATAGAAACTCCGACCCGGCAAGCACGATCACAATTTATTCGAGCCTATGTCAGTTTCGACATTCTTCGTTTCAGAAGTGTATTTCTGTGCGGAATCGCTGTTTCGCGCGCTAGATCAGTGCATTTGCATGCAAATATACGAAATTGGCACGAAAACTCCGATTCGGCAAGCACGATCACGATTTATTCGAGCTTATGTCAGATTCGACGATTATTTGTTTCACAAATGAATTTCTGTGCGGAATCGCTGTTTAGCGTGCTAGATCAGTGCATTTGTATTCAAATATACGAAATTGGCACGGAAACTCCGATTCGGCAAACACGATCACGTTTTATTCGAGCTTATGTCAGATTCGACGATTCTTCGTTTCAGAAGTGTATTTCAGTGCGGAATCGCTGTTTCGCGCGCTAGATCAGTGCATTTGCAGGCAAGTATGCCAAATTGGAATAGAAACTCCGACACGGCAAGCACGATCACGATTTATTCGACGTTATGTCAGATTCGACGATTCTTCGTTTCAGAAGTGTATTTCTGTGCGGAATCGCTGTTTCGCGTGCTAGATCAGTGCATTTGCATGCAAACATTCCAAATTGGCACAGAAACTCCGATCCGCACAAACACGATCACGTTTTATTCGAGCTTATGTCAGATTCGACGATTCTTCGTTTTAGAAGTGTATTTCAGTGCGGAATCGCTGTTTCGCGCGCTAGATCAGTGCATTTGCAGGCAAGTATGCCAAATTGGAATAGAAACTCCGACACGGCAAGCACGATCACGATTTATTCGACGTTATGTCAGATTCGACGATTCTTCGTTTCAGAAGTGTATTTATGTGCGGAATCGCTGTTTCGCGTGTTAGATCAGTGCATTTGCATGCAAACATTCCAAATTGGCACAGAAACTCCGATCCGCACAAACACGATCACGATTTATTCGAGCTTATGTCAGATTCGACGATTCTTCGTTTCAGAAGTGTATTTCAGTGCGGAATCGCTGTTTCGCGCGCTAGATCAGTGCATTTGCAGGCAAGTATGCCAAATTGGAATAGAAACTCCGACACGGCAAGCACGATCACAATTTATTCGAGCCTATGTCCGTTTCGACATTCTTCGTTTCAGAAGTGTATTTCTGTGCGGAATCGCTGTTTCGCGCGCCAGATCAGTGCATTTGCATGCAAATATACGAAATTGGCACGAAAACTCCGATTCGGCAAGCACGATCACGATTTATTCGAGCTTATGTCAGATTCGACGATTATTTCTTTCACAAATGAATTTCTGTGCGGAATCGCTGTTAAGCGTGCTAGATCAATGCATTTGCATGCAAGTATGCGAAATTGGAATAGAAACTCCGACCCGGCAAGCACGATCACAATTTATTCAAGCCTATGTCAGTTTCGACATTCTTCGTTTCAGAAGTGTATTTCAGTGCGGAATCGCTGTTTCGCGCGCTAGATCAGTGCATTTGCAGGCAAGTATGCCAAATTGGAATAGAAACTCCGACACGGCAAGCACGATCACGATTTATTCGACGTTATGTCAGATTCGACGATTCTTCGTTTCAGAAGTGTATTTCTGTGCGGAATCGCTGTTTCGCGTGCTAGATCAGTGCATTTGCATGCAAACATTCCAAATTGGCACAGAAACTCCGATCCGCACAAACACGATCACGTTTTATTCGAGCTTATGTCAGATTCGACGATTCTTCGTTTCAGAAGTGTATTTCAGTGCGGAATCGCTGTTTCGCGCGCTAGATCAGTGCATTTGCAGGCAAGTATGCCAAATTGGAATAGAAACTCCGACACGGCAAGCACGATCACGATTTATTCGACGTTATGTCAGATTCGACGATTCTTCGTTTCAGAAGTGTATTTATGTGCGGAATCGCTGTTTCGCGTGTTAGATCAGTGCATTTGCATGCAAACATTCCAAATTGGCACAGAAACTCCGATCCGCACAAACACGATCACGATTTATTCGAGCTTATGTCAGATTCGACGATTCTTCGTTTCAGAAGTGTATTTCAGTGCGGAATCGCTGTTTCGCGCGCTAGATCAGTGCATTTGCAGGCAAGTATGCCAAATTGGAATAGAAACTCCGACACGGCAAGCACGATCACAATTTATTCGAGCCTATGTCAGTTTCGACATTCTTCGTTTCAGAAGTGTATTTCTGTGCGGAATCGCTGTTTCGCGCGCTAGATCAGTGCATTTGCAGGCAAGTATGCCAAATTGGAATAGAAACTCCGACACGGCAAGCACGATCACGATTTATTCGACGTTATGTCAGATTCGACGATTCTTCGTTTCAGAAGTGTATTTCTGTGCGGAATCGCTGTTTCGCGTGCTAGATCAGTGCATTTGCATGCAAACATTCCAAATTGGCACAGAAACTCCGATCCGCACAAACACGATCACGTTTTATTCGAGCTTATGTCAGATTCGACGATTCTTCGTTTTAGAAGTGTATTTCAGTGCGGAATCGCTGTTTCGCGCGCTAGATCAGTGCATTTGCAGGCAAGTATGCCAAATTGGAATAGAAACTCCGACACGGCAAGCACGATCACGATTTATTCGACGTTATGTCAGATTCGACGATTCTTCGTTTCAGAAGTGTATTTATGTGCGGAATCGCTGTTTCGCGTGTTAGATCAGTGCATTTGCATGCAAACATTCCAAATTGGCACAGAAACTCCGATCCGCACAAACACGATCACGATTTATTCGAGCTTATGTCAGATTCGACGATTCTT
This sequence comes from Lasioglossum baleicum, assembly GCF_051020765.1. Classification (NCBI taxonomy): domain Eukaryota; kingdom Metazoa; phylum Arthropoda; class Insecta; order Hymenoptera; family Halictidae; genus Lasioglossum; species Lasioglossum baleicum. The sequence goes on along the minus strand of NW_027469283.1, from coordinate 108,968 downwards.
CGTTTCAGAAGTGTATTTCAGTGCGGAATCGCTGTTTCGCGCGCTAGATCAGTGCATTTGCAGGCAAGTATGCCAAATTGGAATAGAAACTCCGACACGGCAAGCACGATCACAATTTATTCGAGCCTATGTCCGTTTCGACATTCTTCGTTTCAGAAGTGTATTTCTGTGCGGAATCGCTGTTTCGCGCGCCAGATCAGTGCATTTGCATGCAAATATACGAAATTGGCACGAAAACTCCGATTCGGCAAGCACGATCACGATTTATTCGAGCTTATGTCAGATTCGACGATTATTTCTTTCACAAATGAATTTCTGTGCGGAATCGCTGTTAAGCGTGCTAGATCAATGCATTTGCATGCAAGTATGCGAAATTGGAATAGAAACTCCGACCCGGCAAGCACGATCACAATTTATTCAAGCCTATGTCAGTTTCGACATTCTTCGTTTCAGAAGTGTATTTCAGTGCGGAATCGCTGTTTCGCGCGCTAGATCAGTGCATTTGCAGGCAAGTATGCCAAATTGGAATAGAAACTCCGACACGGCAAGCACGATCACGATTTATTCGACGTTATGTCAGATTCGACGATTCTTCGTTTCAGAAGTGTATTTCTGTGCGGAATCGCTGTTTCGCGTGCTAGATCAGTGCATTTGCATGCAAACATTCCAAATTGGCACAGAAACTCCGATCCGCACAAACACGATCACGTTTTATTCGAGCTTATGTCAGATTCGACGATTCTTCGTTTCAGAAGTGTATTTCAGTGCGGAATCGCTGTTTCGCGCGCTAGATCAGTGCATTTGCAGGCAAGTATGCCAAATTGGAATAGAAACTCCGACACGGCAAGCACGATCACGATTTATTCGACGTTATGTCAGATTCGACGATTCTTCGTTTCAGAAGTGTATTTATGTGCGGAATCGCTGTTTCGCGTGTTAGATCAGTGCATTTGCATGCAAACATTCCAAATTGGCACAGAAACTCCGATCCGCACAAACACGATCACGATTTATTCGAGCTTATGTCAGATTCGACGATTCTTCGTTTCAGAAGTGTATTTCAGTGCGGAATCGCTGTTTCGCGCGCTAGATCAGTGCATTTGCAGGCAAGTATGCCAAATTGGAATAGAAACTCCGACACGGCAAGCACGATCACAATTTATTCGAGCCTATGTCAGTTTCGACATTCTTCGTTTCAGAAGTGTATTTCTGTGCGGAATCGCTGTTTCGCGCGCTAGATCAGTGCATTTGCATGCAAATATGCGAAATTGGCACGAAATCTCCGATTTGGCAAGCACGATCATGGTTTATTCGAGCTTATGTCAGATTCGACGATTATTCGTTTCACAAATGAATTTCTGTACGGAATCGCTGTTTAGCGTGCTAGATCAGTGCATTTGTATGCAAATATGCGAAATTGGTACGGAAACTCCGATTCGGCAAGCACGACCACGATTTATTCGAGATTATGTCAGATTCGACGATTCTTCGTTTGAGAAGTGTATTTCTGTGCGGAATCGCTGTCTCGCGCGCTAGATCAGTGCATTTGCATGCAAATATACGAAATTGGCACGAAAACTCCGATTCGGCAAGCACGATCACGATTTATTCGAGCTTATGTCAGATTCGACGATTATTTGTTTCACAAATGAATTTCTGTGCGGAATCGCTGTTAAGCGTGCTAGATCAATGCATTTGCATTCAAGTATGCGAAATTGGAATAGAAACTCCGACCCGGCAAGCACGATCACAATTTATTCGAGCCTATGTCAGTTTCGACATTCTTCGTTTCAGAAGTGTATTTCTGTGCGGAATCGCTATTTCGCGCGCTAGATCAGTGCATTTGCATGCAAATATGCGAAATTGGCACGAAATCTCCGATTTGGCAATCACGATCATGGTTTATTCGAGCTTATGTCAGATTCGACGATTATTCGTTTCACAAATGAATTTCTGTACGGAATCGCTGTTTAGCGTGCTAGATCAGTGCATTTGTATGCAAATATGCGAAATTGGTACGGAAACTCCGATTCGGCAAGCACGACCACGATTTATTCGAGCTTATGTCAGATTCGACGATTCTTCGTTTCAGAAGTGTATTTCTGTGCGGAATCGCTGTTTCGCGCGCTAGATCAGTGCATTTGCATGCAAATATGCGAAATTGGCACGAAATCTCCGATTTGGCAAGCACGATCATGGTTTATTCGAGCTTATGTCAGATTCGACGATTATTCGTTTCACAAATGAATTTCTGTACGGAATCGCTGTTTAGCGTGCTAGATCAGTGCATTTGCATGCAAGTATGCGAAATTGGAATTGAAACTCCGATTCGGCAAGCACGACCACGATTTATTCGAGCTTATGTCAGATTCGACGATTCTTCGTTTCAGAAGTGTATTACTGTGCGGAATCGCTGTTTCGCGTGCTATATCAGTGCATTTGCATGCAAGTATGCGAAATTGGAATTGAAACTCCGACCCGGCAAGCACGATCACAATTTATTCGAGCCTATGTCAGATTCGACGATTATTCGTTTCACAAATGAATTTCTGTACGGAATCGCTGTTTAGCGTGCTAGATCAGTGCATTTGTATTCAAATATACGAAATTGGCACGGAAACTCCGATTCGGCAAGCACGACCACGATTTATTCGAGATTATGTCAGATTCGACGATTCTTCGTTTGAGAAGTGTATTTCTGTGCGGAATCGCTGTCTCGCGCGCTAGATCAGTGCATTTGCATGCAAATATAGGAAATTGGCACGAAAACTCCGATTCGGCAAGCACGATCACGATTTATTCGAGCTTATGTCAGATTCGACGATTATTTGTTTCACAAATGAATTTCTGTGCGGAATCGCTGTTAAGCGTGCTAGATCAATGCATTTGCATTCAAGTATGCGAAATTGGAATAGAAACTCCGACCCGGCAAGCACGATCACAATTTATTCGAGCCTATGTCAGTTTCGACATTCTTCGTTTCAGAAGTGTATTTCTGTGCGGAATCGCTGTTTCGCGCGCTAGATCAGTGCATTTGCATGCAAATATGCGAAATTGGCACGAAATCTCCGATTTGGCAATCACGATCATGGTTTATTCGAGCTTATGTCAGATTCGACGATTATTCGTTTCACAAATGAATTTCTGTACGGAATCGCTGTTTAGCGTGCTAGATCAGTGCATTTGTATGCAAATATGCGAAATTGGTACGGAAACTCCGATTCGGCAAGCACGACCACGATTTATTCGAGCTTATGTCAGATTCGACGATTCTTCGTTTCAGAAGTGTATTTCTGTGCGTAATCGCTGTTTCGCGCGCTAGATCAGTGCATTTGCATGCAAGTATGACAAATTGGAATAGAAACTCCGACCGCCAATCACGATCACGATTTATTAGAGCTTATGTCAGATTCGACGATTCTTCGTTTCAGAAGTGTATTTCAGTGCGGAATCGCTGTTTCGCGCGCTAGATCAGTGCATTTGCAGGCAAGTATGCCAAATTGGAATAGAAACTCCGACACGGCAAGCACGATCACGATTTATTCGACGTTATGTCAGATTCGACGATTCTTCGTTTCAGAAGTGTATTTCTGTGCGGAATCGCTGTTTCGCGTGCTAGATCAGTGCATTTGCATGCAAACATTCCAAATTGGCACAGAAACTCCGATCCGCACAAACACGATCACGTTTTATTCGAGCTTATGTCAGATTCGACGATTCTTCGTTTCAGAAGTGTATTTCAGTGCGGAATCGCTGTTTCGCGCGCTAGATCAGTGCATTTGCAGGCAAGTATGCCAAATTGGAATAGAAACTCCGACACGGCAAGCACGATCACGATTTATTCGACGTTATGTCAGATTCGACGATTCTTCGTTTCAGAAGTGTATTTATGTGCGGAATCGCTGTTTCGCGTGTTAGATCAGTGCATTTGCATGCAAACATTCCAAATTGGCACAGAAACTCCGATCCGCACAAACACGATCACGATTTATTCGAGCTTATGTCAGATTCGACGATTCTTCGTTTCAGAAGTGTATTTCAGTGCGGAATCACTGTTTCGCGCGCTAGATCAGTGCATTTGCAGGCAAGTATGCCAAATTGGAATAGAAACTCCGACACGGCAAGCACGATCACAATTTATTCGAGCCTATGTCAGTTTCGACATTCTTCGTTTCAGAAGTGTATTTCTGTGCGGAATCGCTGTTTCGCGCGCTAGATCAGTGCATTTGCATGCAAATATGCGAAATTGGCACGAAATCTCCGATTTGGCAAGCACGATCATGGTTTATTCGAGCTTATGTCAGATTCGACGATTCTTCGTTTCAGAAGTGTATTTCTGTGCGTAATCGCTGTTTCGCGCGCTAGATCAGTGCATTTGCATGCAAGTATGACAAATTGGAATAGAAACTCCGACCGCCAATCACGATCACGATTTATTAGAGCTTATGTCAGATTCGACGATTCTTCGTTTCAGAAGTGTATTTCAGTGCGGAATCGCTGTTTCGCGCGCTAGATCAGTGCATTTGCAGGCAAGTATGCCAAATTGGAATAGAAACTCCGACACGGCAAGCACGATCACGATTTATTCGACGTTATGTCAGATTCGACGATTCTTCGTTTCAGAAGTGTATTTCTGTGCGGAATCGCTGTTTCGCGTGCTAGATCAGTGCATTTGCATGCAAACATTCCAAATTGGCACAGAAACTCCGATCCGCACAAACACGATCACGTTTTATTCGAGCTTATGTCAGATTCGACGATTCTTCGTTTCAGAAGTGTATTTCAGTGCGGAATCGCTGTTTCGCGCGCTAGATCAGTGCATTTGCAGGCAAGTATGCCAAATTGGAATAGAAACTCCGACACGGCAAGCACGATCACGATTTATTCGACGTTATGTCAGATTCGACGATTCTTCGTTTCAGAAGTGTATTTATGTGCGGAATCGCTGTTTCGCGTGTTAGATCAGTGCATTTGCATGCAAACATTCCAAATTGGCACAGAAACTCCGATCCGCACAAACACGATCACGATTTATTCGAGCTTATGTCAGATTCGACGATTCTTCGTTTCAGAAGTGTATTTCAGTGCGGAATCACTGTTTCGCGCGCTAGATCAGTGCATTTGCAGGCAAGTATGCCAAATTGGAATAGAAACTCCGACACGGCAAGCACGATCACAATTTATTCGAGCCTATGTCAGTTTCGACATTCTTCGTTTCAGAAGTGTATTTCTGTGCGGAATCGCTGTTTCGCGCGCTAGATCAGTGCATTTGCATGCAAATATGCGAAATTGGCACGAAATCTCCGATTTGGCAAGCACGATCATGGTTTATTCGAGCTTATGTCAGATTCGACGATTATTCGTTTCACAAATGAATTTCTGTACGGAATCGCTGTTTAGCGTGCTAGATCAGTGCATTTGTATGCAAATATGCGAAATTGGTACGGAAACTCCGATTCGGCAAGCACGACCACGATTTATTCGAGCTTATGTCAGATTCGACGATTCTTCGTTTCAGATGTGTATTACTGTGCGGAATCGCTGTTTCGCGTGCTATATCAGTGCATTTGCATGCAAGTATGCGAAATTGGAATTGAAACTCCGACCCGGCAAGCACGATCACAATTTATTCGAGCCTATGTCAGATTCGACGATTATTCGTTTCACAAATGAATTTCTGTACGGAATCGCTGTTTAGCGTGCTAGATCAGTGCATTTGTATTCAAATATACGAAATTGGCACGGAAACTCCGATTCGGCAAGCACGACCACGGTTTATTCGAGATTATGTCAGATTCGACGATTCTTCGTTTGAGAAGTGTATTTCTGTGCGGAATCGCTGTCTCGCGCGCTAGATCAGTGCATTTGCATGCAAATATACGAAATTGGCACGAAAACTCCGATTCGGCAAGCACGATCCCGATTTATTCGAGCTTATGTCAGATTCGACGATTATTTGTTTCACAAATGAATTTCTGTGCGGAATCGCTGTTAAGCGTGCTAGATCAATGCATTTGCATTCAAGTATGCGAAATTGGAATAGAAACTCCGACCCGGCAAGCACGATCACAATTTATTCGAGCCTATGTCAGTTTCGACATTCTTCGTTTCAGAAGTGTATTTCTGTGCGGAATCGCTATTTCGCGCGCTAGATCAGTGCATTTGCATGCAAATATGCGAAATTGGCACGAAATCTCCGATTTGGCAATCACGATCATGGTTTATTCGAGCTTATGTCAGATTCGACGATTATTCGTTTCACAAATGAATTTCTGTACGGAATCGCTGTTTAGCGTGCTAGATCAGTGCATTTGTATGCAAATATGCGAAATTGGTACGGAAACTCCGATTCGGCAAGCACGACCACGATTTATTCGAGCTTATGTCAGATTCGACGATTCTTCGTTTCAGAAGTGTATTTCTGTGCGGAATCGCTGTTTCGCGCGCTAGATCAGTGCATTTGCATGCAAGTATGACAAATTGGAATAGAAACTCCGACACGGCAAGCACGATCACGATTTATTCGTCGTTATGTCAGATTCGACGATTCTTCGTTTCAGAAGTGTATTTATGTGCGGAATCGCTGTTTCGCGTGTTAGATCAGTGCATTTGCATGCAAACATTCCAAATTGGCACAGAAACTCCGATCCGCACAAACACGATCACGATTTATTCGAGCTTATGTCAGATTCGACGATTCTTCGTTTCAGAAGTGTATTTCAGTGCGGAATCGCTGTTTCGCGCGCTAGATCAGTGCATTTGCAGGCAAGTATGCCAAATTGGAATAGAAACTCCGACACGGCAAGCACGATCACAATTTATTCGAGCCTATGTCCGTTTCGACATTCTTCGTTTCAGAAGTGTATTTCTGTGCGGAATCGCTGTTTCGCGCGCCAGATCAGTGCATTTGCATGCAAATATGCGAAATTGGCACGAAATCTCCGATTTGGCAAGCACGATCATGGTTTATTCGAGCTTATGTCAGATTCGACGATTATTCGTTTCACAAATGAATTTCTGTACGGAATCGCTGTTTAGCGTGCTAGATCAGTGCATTTGTATTCAAATATACGAAATTGGCACGGAAACTCCGATTCGGCAAGCACGACCACGATTTATTCTAGATTATGTCAGATTCGACGATTCTTCGTTTGAGAAGTGTATTTCTGTGCGGAATCGCTGTCTCGCGCGCTAGATCAGTGCATTTGCATGCAAATATACGAAATTGGCACGAAAACTCCGATTCGGCAAGCACGATCACGATTTATTCGAGCTTATGTCAGATTCGACGATTATTTGTTTCACAAATGAATTTCTGTGCGGAATCGCTGTTAAGCGTGCTAGATCAATGCATTTGCATGCAAGTATGCGAAATTGGAATAGAAACTCCGACCCGGCAAGCACGATCACAATTTATTCGAGCCTATGTCAGTTTCGACATTCTTCGTTTCAGAAGTGTATTTCTGTGCGGAATCGCTGTTTCGCGCGCTAGATCAGTGCATTTGCATGCAAATATACGAAATTGGCACGAAAACTCCGATTCGGCAAGCACGATCACGATTTATTCGAGCTTATGTCAGATTCGACGATTATTTGTTTCACAAATGAATTTCTGTGCGGAATCGCTGTTTAGCGTGCTAGATCAGTGCATTTGTATTCAAATATACGAAATTGGCACGGAAACTCCGATTCGGCAAACACGATCACGTTTTATTCGAGCTTATGTCAGATTCGACGATTCTTCGTTTCAGAAGTGTATTTCAGTGCGGAATCGCTGTTTCGCGCGCTAGATCAGTGCATTTGCAGGCAAGTATGCCAAATTGGAATAGAAACTCCGACACGGCAAGCACGATCACGATTTATTCGACGTTATGTCAGATTCGACGATTCTTCGTTTCAGAAGTGTATTTCTGTGCGGAATCGCTGTTTCGCGTGCTAGATCAGTGCATTTGCATGCAAACATTCCAAATTGGCACAGAAACTCCGATCCGCACAAACACGATCACGTTTTATTCGAGCTTATGTCAGATTCGACGATTCTTCGTTTCAGAAGTGTATTTCAGTGCGGAATCGCTGTTTCGCGCGCTAGATCAGTGCATTTGCAGGCAAGTATGCCAAATTGGAATAGAAACTCCGACACGGCAAGCACGATCACGATTTATTCGACGTTATGTCAGATTCGACGATTCTTCGTTTCAGAAGTGTATTTATGTGCGGAATCGCTGTTTCGCGTGTTAGATCAGTGCATTTGCATGCAAACATTCCAAATTGGCACAGAAACTCCGATCCGCACAAACACGATCACGATTTATTCGAGCTTATGTCAGATTCGACGATTCTTCGTTTCAGAAGTGTATTTCAGTGCGGAATCGCTGTTTCGCGCGCTAGATCAGTGCATTTGCAGGCAAGTATGCCAAATTGGAATAGAAACTCCGACACGGCAAGCACGATCACAATTTATTCGAGCCTATGTCAGTTTCGACATTCTTCGTTTCAGAAGTGTATTTCTGTGCGGAATCGCTGTTTCGCGCGCTAGATCAGTGCATTTGCATGCAAATATGCGAAATTGGCACGAAATCTCCGATTTGGCAAGCACGATCATGGTTTATTCGAGCTTATGTCAGATTCGACGATTATTCGTTTCCCAAATGAATTTCTGTACGGAATCGCTGTTTCGCGTGCTATATCAGTGCATTTGCATGCAAGTATGCGAAATTGGAATTGAAACTCCGACCCGGCAAGCACGATCACAATTTATTCGAGCCTATGTCAGATTCGACGATTATTCGTTTCACAAATGAATTTCTGTACGGAATCGCTGTTTAGCGTGCTAGATCAGTGCATTTGTATTCAAATATACGAAATTGGCACGGAAACTCCGATTCGGCAAGCACGACCACGATTTATTCGAGATTATGTCAGATTCGACGATTCTTCGTTTGAGAAGTGTATTTCTGTGCGGAATCGCTGTCTCGCGCGCTAGATCAGTGCATTTGCATGCAAATATACGAAATTGGCACGAAAACTCCGATTCGGCAAGCACGATCACGATTTATTCGAGCTTATGTCAGATTCGACGATTATTTGTTTCACAAATGAATTTCTGTGCGGAATCGCTGTTAAGCGTGCTAGATCAATGCATTTGCATTCAAGTATGCGAAATTGGAATAGAAACTCCGACCCGGCAAGCACGATCACAATTTATTCGAGCCTATGTCAGTTTCGACATTCTTCGTTTCAGAAGTGTATTTCTGTGCGGAATCGCTGTTTCGCGCGCTAGATCAGTGCATTTGCATGCAAATATGCGAAATTGGCACGAAATCTCCGATTTGGCAATCACGATCATGGTTTATTCGAGCTTATGTCAGATTCGACGATTATTCGTTTCACAAATGAATTTCTGTACGGAATCGCTGTTTAGCGTGCTAGATCAGTGCATTTGTATGCAAATATGCGAAATTGGTACGGAAACTCCGATTCGGCAAGCACGACCACGATTTATTCGAGCTTATGTCAGATTCGACGATTCTTCGTTTCAGAAGTGTATTTCTGTGCGGAATCGCTGTTTCGCGCGCTAGATCAGTGCATTTGCATGCAAATATGCGAAATTGGCACGAAATCTCCGATTTGGCAATCACGATCATGGTTTATTCGAGCTTATGTCAGATTCGACGATTATTCGTTTCACAAATGAATTTCTGTACGGAATCGCTGTTTAGCGTGCTAGATCAGTGCATTTGTATGCAAATATGCGAAATTGGTACGGAAACTCCGATTCGGCAAGCACGACCACGATTTATTCGAGCTTATGTCAGATTCGACGATTCTTCGTTGGAGAAGTGTATTTCTGTGCGGAATCGCTGTCTCGCGCGCTAGATCAGTGCATTTGCATGCAAATATACGAAATTGGCACGAAAACTCCGATTCGGCAAGCACGATCACGATTTATTCGAGCTTATGTCAGATTCGACGATTATTTGTTTCACAAATGAATTTCTGTGCGGAATCGCTGTTAAGCGTGCTAGATCAATGCATTTGCATTCAAGTATGCGAAATTGGAATAGAAACTCCGACCCGGCAAGCACGATCACAATTTATTCGAGCCTATGTCAGTTTCGACATTCTTCGTTTCAGAAGTGTATTTCTGTGCGGAATCGCTGTTTCGCGCGCTAGATCAGTGCATTTGCATGCAAATATGCGAAATTGGCACGAAATCTCCGATTTGGCAATCACGATCATGGTTTATTCGAGCTTATGTCAGATTCGACGATTATTCGTTTCACAAATGAATTTCTGTACGGAATCGCTGTTTAGCGTGCTAGATCAGTGCATTTGTATGCAAATATGCGAAATTGGTACGGAAACTCCGATTCGGCAAGCACGACCACGATTTATTCGAGCTTATGTCAGATTCGACGATTCTTCGTTTCAGAAGTGTATTTCTGTGCGGAATCGCTGTTTCGCGCGCTAGATCAGTGCATTTGCATGCAAGTATGACAAATTGGAATAGAAACTCCGACCGGCAATCACGATCATGATTTATTCGAGCTTATGTCAGATTCGACGATTCTTCGTTTCAGAAGTGTATTTCTGTGCGGAATCGCTGTTTCGCGCGCTAGATCAGTGCATTTGCAGGCAAGTATGCCAAATTGGAATAGAAACTCCGACACGGCAAGCACGGTCACGATTTATTCGACGTTATGTCAGATTCGACGATTCTTCGTTTCAGAAGTGTATTTCTGTGCGGAATCGCTGTTTCGCGTGCTAGATCAGTGCATTTGCATGCAAATATGCGAAATTGGACAGAAACTCCGACCAGGCAAGCACGATCACAATTTATTCGAGCCTATGTCAGATTCGACGATTCTTCGTTTCAGAAGTGTATTTCTGTGCGTAATCGCTGTTTCGCGCGCTAGATCAGTGCATTTGCATGCAAGTATGACAAATTGGAATAGAAACTCCGACCGCCAATCACGATCACGATTTATTAGAGCTTATGTCAGATTCGACGATTCTTCGTTTCAGAAGTGTATTTCAGTGCGGAATCGCTGTTTCGCGTGCTATATCAGTGCATTTGCATGCAAATATGCGAAATTGGACAGAAACTCCGACCAGGCAAGCACGATCACAATTTATTCGAGCCTATGTCAGATTCGACGATTCTTCGTTTCAGAAGTGTATTTATGGGCGGAATCGCTGTTTCGCGTGTTAGATCAGTGCATTTGCATGCAAACATTCAAAATTGGCACAGAAACTCCGATCCGCACAAACACGATCACGATTTATTCGAGCTTATGTCAGATTCGACGATTCTTCGTTTCAGAAGTGTATTTCTGTGCGTAATCGCTGTTTCGCGCGCTAGATCAGTGCATTTGCATGCAAGTATGACAAATTGGAATAGAAACTCCGACCGGCAATCACGATCACGATTTATTCGAGCTTATGTCAGATTCGACGATTCTTCGTTTCAGAAGTGTATTTCTGTGCGGAATCGCTGTTTCGCGCGCTAGATCAGTGCATTTGCAGGCAAGTATGCCAAATTGGAATAGAAACTCCGACACGGCAAGCACGGTCACGATTTATTCGACGTTATGTCAGATTCGACGATTCTTCGTTTCAGAAGTGTATTTCTGTGCGGAATCGCTGTTTCGCGTGCTAGATCAATGCATTTGCATGCAAATATGCGAAATTGGACAGAAACTCCGACCAGGCAAGCACGATCACAATTTATTCGAGCCTATGTCAGATTCGACGATTCTTCGTTTCAGAAGTGTATTTCTGTGCGTAATCGCTGTTTCGCGCGCTAGATCAGTGCATTTGCATGCAAGTATGACAAATTGGAATAGAAACTCCGACCGCCAATCACGATCACGATTTATTAGAGCTTATGTCAGATTCGACGATTCTTCGTTTCAGAAGTGTATTTCTGTGCGGCATCGCTGTTTCGCGCGCTAGATCAGTGTATTTGCAGGCAAGTATGCCAAATTGGAATAGAAACTCCGACACGGCAAGCACGGTCACGATTTATTCGACGTTATGTCAGATTCGACGATTCTTCGTTTCAGAAGTGTATTTCTGTGCGGAATCGCTGTTTCGCGTGCTAGATCAGTGCATTTGCATGCAAATATGCGAAATTGGACAGAAACTCCGACCAGGCAAGCACGATCACAATTTATTCGAGCCTATGTCAGATTCGACGATTCTTCGTTTCAGAAGTGTATTTCAGTGCGGAATCGCTGTTTCGCGTGCTAGATCAGTCCATTTGCATACAAGTATGAGAAATTGGAATAGAAACCACGACCCGACAAGCACGATCGCGATTTAATCGAGCTTATGGCAGATTCGACGATTCTTCGTTTCAGAAGTGTATTTCTTTGCGGAATCGCTGTTTCGCGTGCTAGATCAGTGCATTTGCATGCAAATATGCGAAATTGGCACGAAAACTCCGATTCGGCAAGGACGATCACGATTTATTCGAGCTCATGTCAGATTCGACAATTATTCGTTTCACAAATGAATTTCTGTGCGGAATCGCTGTTTCGCGTAGTAGATCAGTGCATTTGCAAGCAAGTATGCCAAATTGGAATAGAAACTCCGACCCGGCAAGCACGATCACGATTTATTCGAGCTTATGTCAGATTCGACGATTCTTTGTTTCAGAAGTGTATTTCTGTGCGGAATCGCTGTTTCGCGTGCTAGATCAGTGCATTTGTATGCAGATTTGCGAAATTGGCACGGAAACTCCGATTCGGCAAGCACGATCACGATTTATACGAGCTTATGTCAGATTCGACGATTCTTCGTTTCAGAAGTGTATTTCTGTGCGGAATCGCTGTTTCGCGTGCTATATCAGTGCATTTGCATGCAAGTATGCGAAATTTTAATAGAAACTCCGACCCGGCAAGCACGATCACAATTTATTCGAGCTTATGTCAGATTCGACGATTCTTCGTTTCAGAAGTGTATTTCTGTGCGGAATCGCTGTTTCGCGTGCTAGATCAGTCTATTTGCATGCAAATATGCGAAATTGGACAGAAACTCCGACCAGGCAAGCACGATCACAATTTATTCGAGCCTATGTCAGATTCGACGATTCTTAGTTTCAGAAGTGTATTTCAGTGCGGAATCGCTGTTTCGCGTGCTAGATCAGTGCATTTGCATGCAAATATGCGAAATTGGCACGAAAACTCCGATTCGGCAAGCACGATCACGATTTATTCGAGCTTATGTCAGATTCGACAATTATTCGTTTCACAAATGAATTTCTGTGCGGAATCGCTGTTTCGCGTAGTAGATCAGTGCATTTGCAAGCAAGTATGCCAAATTGGAATAGAAACTCCGACCCGGCAGGCACGATCACGATTTATTCGAGCTTATGTCAGATTCGACGATTCTTCGTTTCAGAAGTGTATTTCTGTGCGGAATCGCTGTTTCGCGTGCTATATCAGTGCATTTGCATGCAAGTATGCGAAATTGGAATAGAAACTCCGACCCGGCAAGCACGATCACAATTTATTCGAGCCTATGTCAGTTTCGACATTCTTCGTTTCAGAAGTGTATTTCTGTGCGGAATCGCTGTTTCGCGCGCTAGATCAGTGCATTTGCATGCAAATATGCGAAATTGGCACGAAATCTCCGATTTGGCAATCACGATCATGGTTTATTCGAGCTTATGTCAGATTCGACGATTCTTCGTTTCAGAAGTGTATTTCTGTGCGGAATCGCTGTTTCGCGCGCTAGATCAGTGCATTTGCAGGCAAGTATGCCAAATTGGAATAGAAACTCCGACACGGCAAGCACGGTCACGATTTATTCGACGTTATGTCAGATTCGACGATTCTTCGTTTCAGAAGTGTATTTCTGTGCGGAATCGCTGTTTCGCGTGCTAGATCAGTGCATTTGCATGCAAATATGCGAAATTGGACAGAAACTCCAACCAGGCAAGCACGATCACAATTTATTCGAGCCTATGTCAGATTCGACGATTCTTCGTTTCAGAAGTGTATTTCTGTGCGGAATCGCTGTTTCGCGTGCTAGATCAGTGCATTTGCATGCAAGTATGACAAATTGGAATAGAAACTCCGACCGCCAATCACGATCACGATTTATTAGAGCTTATGTCAGATTCGACGATTCTTCGTTTCAGAAGTGTATTTCTGTGCGGCATCGCTGTTTCGCGCGCTAGATCAGTGTATTTGCAGGCAAGTATGCCAAATTGGAATAGAAACTCCGACACGGCAAGCACGGTCACGATTTATTCGACGTTATGTCAGATTCGACGATTCTTCGTTTCAGAAGTGTATTTCTGTGCGGAATCGCTGTTTCGCGTGCTAGATCAGTGCATTTGCATGCAAATATGCGAAATTGGACAGAAACTCCGACCAGGCAAGCACGATCACAATTTATTCGAGCCTATGTCAGATTCGACGATTCTTCGTTTCAGAAGTGTATTTCAGTGCGGAATCGCTGTTTCGCGTGCTAGATCAGTCCATTTGCATACAAGTATGAGAAATTGGAATAGAAACCACGACCCGACAAGCACGATCGCGATTTAATCGAGCTTATGGCAGATTCGACGATTCTTCGTTTCAGAAGTGTATTTCTTTGCGGAATCGCTGTTTCGCGTGCTAGATCAGTGCATTTGCATGCAAATATGCGAAATTGGCACGAAAACTCCGATTCGGCAAGGACGATCACGATTTATTCGAGCTCATGTCAGATTCGACAATTATTCGTTTCACAAATGAATTTCTGTGCGGAATCGCTGTTTCGCGTAGTAGATCAGTGCATTTGCAAGCAAGTATGCCAAATTGGAATAGAAACTCCGACCCGGCAAGCACGATCACGATTTATTCGAGCTTATGTCAGATTCGACGATTCTTTGTTTCAGAAGTGTATTTCTGTGCGGAATCGCTGTTTCGCGTGCTATATCAGTGCATTTGCATGCAAGTATGCGAAATTTTAATAGAAACTCCGACCCGGCAAGCACGATCACAATTTATTCGAGCTTATGTCAGATTCGACGATTCTTCGTTTCAGAAGTGTATTTCTGTGCGGAATCGCTGTTTCGCGTGCTAGATCAGTGCATTTGCATGCAAGTATGCGAAATTTTAATAGAAACTCCGACCCGGCAAGCACGATCACAATTTATTCGAGCTTATGTCAGATTCGACGATTCTTCGTTTCAGAAGTGTATTTCTGTGCGGAATCGCTGTTTCGCGTGCTAGATCAGTCTATTTGCATGCAAATATGCGAAATTGGACAGAAACTCCGACCAGGCAAGCACGATCACAATTTATTCGAGCCTATGTCAGATTCGACGATTCTTAGTTTCAGAAGTGTATTTCAGTGCGGAATCGCTGTTTCGCGTGCTAGATCAGTGCATTTGCATGCAAATATGCGAAATTGGCACGAAAACTCCGATTCGGCAAGCACGATCACGATTTATTCGAGCTTATGTCAGATTCGACAATTATTCGTTTCACAAATGAATTTCTGTGCGGAATCGCTGTTTCGCGTAGTAGATCAGTGCATTTGCAAGCAAGTATGCCAAATTGGAATAGAAACTCCGACCCGGCAGGCACGATCACGATTTATTCGAGCTTATGTCAGATTCGACGATTCTTCGTTTCAGAAGTGTATTTCTGTGCGGAATCGCTGTTTCGCGTGCTATATCAGTGCATTTGCATGCAAGTATGCGAAATTGGAATAGAAACTCCGACCCGGCAAGCACGATCACAATTTATTCGAGCCTATGTCAGTTTCGACATTCTTCGTTTCAGAAGTGTATTTCTGTGCGGAATCGCTGTTTCGCGCGCTAGATCAGTGCATTTGCATGCAAATATGCGAAATTGGCACGAAATCTCCGATTTGGCAATCACGATCATGGTTTATTCGAGCTTATGTCAGATTCGACGATTCTTCGTTTCAGAAGTGTATTTCTGTGCGGAATCGCTGTTTCGCGCGCTAGATCAGTGCATTTGCAGGCAAGTATGCCAAATTGGAATAGAAACTCCGACACGGCAAGCACGGTCACGATTTATTCGACGTTATGTCAGATTCGACGATTCTTCGTTTCAGAAGTGTATTTCTGTGCGGAATCGCTGTTTCGCGTGCTAGATCAGTGCATTTGCATGCAAATATGCGAAATTGGACAGAAACTCCAACCAGGCAAGCACGATCACAATTTATTCGAGCCTATGTCAGATTCGACGATTCTTCGTTTCAGAAGTGTATTTCTGTGCGGAATCGCTGTTTCGCGTGCTAGATCAGTGCATTTGCATGCAAATATGCGAAATTGGACAGAAACTCCGACCAGGCAAGCACGATCACAATTTATTCGAGCCTATGTCAGATTCGACGATTCTTTGTTTCAGAAGTGTATTTCTGTGCGGAATCGCTGTTTCGCGTGCTAGATCAGTGCATTTGTATGCAGATATGCGAAATTGGCACAGAAACTCCGATTCGGCAAGCACGATCACGATTTATTCGAGCTTATGTCAGATTCGACGATTCTTCGTTTCAGAAGTGTATTTCTGTGCGGAATCGCTGTTTCGCGTGCTATATCAGTGCATTTGCATGCAAGTATGCGAAATTTTAATAGAAACTCCGACCCGGCAAGCACGATCACAATTTATTCGAGCCTATGTCAGTTTCGACATTCTTCGTTTCAGAAGTGTATTTCTGTGCGGAATCGCTGTTTCGCGCGCTAGATCAGTGCATTTGCATGCAAATATGCGAAATTGGCACGAAATCTCCGATTTGGCAAGCACGATCATGGTTTATTCGAGCTTATGTCAGATTCGACGATTATTCGTTTCACAAATGAATTTCTGTACGGAATCGCTGTTTAGCGTGCTAGATCAGTGCATTTGTATGCCAATATGCGAAATTGGTACGGAAACTCCGATTCGGCAAGCACGACCACGATTTATTCGAGCTTATGTCAGATTCGACGATTCTTCGTTTCAGAAGTGTATTACTGTGCGGAATCGCTGTTTCGCGTGCTATGTCAGTTCATTTGCATGCAAGTATGCGAAATTTTAATAGAAACTCCGACCCGGCAAGCACGATCACAATTTATTCGAGCCTATGTCAGTTTCGACATTCTTCGTTTCAGAAGTGTATTTCTGTGCGGAATCGCTGTTTCGCGCGCTAGATCAGTGCATTTGCATGCAAATATACGAAATTGGCACGAAAACTCCGATTCGGCAAGCACGATCACGATTTATTCGAGCTTATGTCAGATTCGACGATTATTTGTTTCACAAATGAATTTCTGTGCGGAATCGCTGTTTAGCGTGCTAGATCAGTGCATTTGTATTCAAATATACGAAATTGGCACGGAAACTCCGATTCGGCAAACACGATCACGTTTTATTCGAGCTTATGTCAGATTCGACGATTCTTCGTTTCAGAAGTGTATTTCAGTGCGGAATCGCTGTTTCGCGCGCTAGATCAGTGCATTTGCAGGCAAGTATGCCAAATTGGAATAGAAACTCCGACACGGCAAGCACGATCACGATTTATTCGACGTTATGTCAGATTCGACGATTCTTCGTTTCAGAAGTGTATTTCTGTGCGGAATCGCTGTTTCGCGTGCTAGATCAGTGCATTTGCATGCAAACATTCCAAATTGGCACAGAAACTCCGATCCGCACAAACACGATCACGTTTTATTCGAGCTTATGTCAGATTCGACGATTCTTCGTTTCAGAAGTGTATTTCAGTGCGGAATCGCTGTTTCGCGCGCTAGATCAGTGCATTTGCAGGCAAGTATGCCAAATTGGAATAGAAACTCCGACACGGCAAGCACGATCACGATTTATTCGACGTTATGTCAGATTCGACGATTCTTCGTTTCAGAAGTGTATTTATGTGCGGAATCGCTGTATCGCGTGTTAGATCAGTGCATTTGCATGCAAACATTCCAAATTGGCACAGAAACTCCGATCCGCACAAACACGATCACGATTTATTCGAGCTTATGTCAGATTCGACGATTCTTCGTTTCAGAAGTGTATTTCAGTGCGGAATCGCTGTTTCGCGCGCTAGATCAGTGCATTTGCAGGCAAGTATGCCAAATTGGAATAGAAACTCCGACACGGCAAGCACGATCACAATTTATTCGAGCCTATGTCCGTTTCGACATTCTTCGTTTCAGAAGTGTATTTCTGTGCGGAATCGCTGTTTCGCGCGCCAGATCAGTGCATTTGCATGCAAATATGCGAAATTGGCACGAAATCTCCGATTTGGCAAGCACGATCATGGTTTATTCGAGCTTATGTCAGATTCGACGATTATTCGTTTCACAAATGAATTTCTGTACGGAATCGCTGTTTAGCGTGCTAGATCAGTGCATTTGTATGCAAATATGCGAAATTGGTACGGAAACTCCGATTCGGCAAGCACGACCACGATTTATTCGAGCTTATGTCAGATTCGACGATTCTTCGTTTCAGAAGTGTATTACTGTGCGGAATCGCTGTTTCGCGTGCTATATCAGTGCATTTGCATGCAAGTATGCGAAATTGGAATTGAAACTCCGACCCGGCAAGCACGATCACAATTTATTCGAGCCTATGTCAGATTCGACGATTATTCGTTTCACAAATGAATTTCTGTACGGAATCGCTGTTTAGCGTGCTAGATCAGTGCATTTGTATTCAAATATACGAAATTGGCACGGAAACTCCGATTCGGCAAGCACGACCACGATTTATTCTAGATTATGTCAGATTCGACGATTCTTCGTTTGAGAAGTGTATTTCTGTGCGGAATCGCTGTCTCGCGCGCTAGATCAGTGCATTTGCATGCAAATATACGAAATTGGCACGAAAACTCCGATTCGGCAAGCACGATCACGATTTATTCGAGCTTATGTCAGATTCGACGATTATTTGTTTCACAAATGAATTTCTGTGCGGAATCGCTGTTAAGCGTGCTAGATCAATGCATTTGTATTCAAATATACGAAATTGGCACGGAAACCCCGATTCGGCAAACACGATCACGTTTTATTCGAGCTTATGTCAGATTCGACGATTCTTCGTTTCAGAAGTGTATTTCAGTGCGGAATCGCTGTTTCGCGCGCTAGATCAGTGCATTTGCAGGCAAGTATGCCAAATTGGAATAGAAACTCCGACACGGCAAGCACGATCACGATTTATTCGACGTTATGTCAGATTCGACGATTCTTCGTTTCAGAAGTGTATTTCTGTGCGGAATCGCTGTTTCGCGTGCTAGATCAGTGCATTTGCATGCAAACATTCCAAATTGGCACAGAAACTACGATCCGCACAAACACGATCACGTTTTATTCGAGCTTATGTCAGATTCGACGATTCTTCGTTTCAGAAGTGTATTTCAGTGCGGAATCGCTGTTTCGCGCGCTAGATCAGTGCATTTGCAGGCAAGTATGCCAAATTGGAATAGAAACTCCGACACGGCAAGCACGATCACGATTTATTCGACGTTATGTCAGATTCGACGATTCTTCGTTTCAGAAGTGTATTTATGTGCGGAATCGCTGTTTCGCGTGTTAGATCAGTGCATTTGCATGCAAACATTCCAAATTGGCACAGAAACTCCGATCCGCACAAACACGATCACGATTTATTCGAGCTTATGTCAGATTCGACGATTCTTCGTTTCAGAAGTGTATTTCAGTGCGGAATCGCTGTTTCGCGCGCTAGATCAGTGCATTTGCATGCAAATATGCGAAATTGGCACGAAATCTCCGATTTGGCAAGCACGATCATGGTTTATTCGAGCTTATGTCAGATTCGACGATTATTCGTTTCACAAATGAATTTCTGTACGGAATCGCTGTTTAGCGTGCTAGATCAGTGCATTTGTATGCAAATATGCGAAATTGGTACGGAAACTCCGATTCGGCAAGCACGACCACGATTTATTCGAGCTTATGTCAGATTCGACGATTCTTCGTTTCAGAAGTGTATTACTGTGCGGAATCGCTGTTTCGCGTGCTATATCAGTGTATTTGCATGCAAGTATGCGAAATTGGAATTGAAACTCCGACCCGGCAAGCACGATCACAATTTATTCGAGCCTATGTCAGATTCGACGATTCTTCGTTTCAGAAGTGTATTTCTGTGCGGAATCGCTGTTTCGCGTGCTAGATCAGTGCATTTGCATGCAAATATGCGAAATTGGACAGAAACTCCGACCAGGCAAGCACGATCACAATTTATTCGAGCCTATGTCAGATTCGACGATTCTTAGTTTCAGAAGTGTATTTCAGTGCGGAATCGCTGTTTCGCGTGCTAGATCAGTGCATTTGCATGCAAATATGCGAAATTGGCACGAAAACTCCGATTCGGCAAGCACGATCACGATTTATTCGAGCTTATGTCAGATTCGACAATTATTCGTTTCACAAATGAATTTCTGTGCGGAATCGCTGTTTCGCGTAGTAGATCAGTGCATTTGCAAGCAAGTATGCCAAATTGGAATAGAAACTCCGACCCGGCAGGCACGATCACGATTTATTCGAGCTTATGTCAGATTCGACGATTCTTCGTTTCAGAAGTGTATTTCTGTGCGGAATCGCTGTTTCGCGTGCTATATCAGTGCATTTGCATGCAAGTATGCGAAATTGGAATAGAAACTCCGACCCGGCAAGCACGATCACAATTTATTCGAGCCTATGTCAGTTTCGACATTCTTCGTTTCAGAAGTGTATTTCTGTGCGGAATCGCTGTTTCGCGCGCTAGATCAGTGCATTTGCATGCAAATATGCGAAATTGGCACGAAATCTCCGATTTGGCAATCACGATCATGGTTTATTCGAGCTTATGTCAGATTCGACGATTCTTCGTTTCAGAAGTGTATTTCTGTGCGGAATCGCTGTTTCGCGCGCTAGATCAGTGCATTTGCATGCAAATATGCGAAATTGGACAGAAACTCCGACCAGGCAAGCACGATCACAATTTATTCGAGCCTATGTCAGATTCGACGATTCTTCGTTTCAGAAGTGTATTTCTGTGCGGAATCGCTGTTTCGCGTGCTAGATCAGTGCATTTGCATGCAAATATGCGAAATTGGACAGAAACTCCGACCAGGCAAGCACGATCACAATTTATTCGAGCCTATGTCAGATTCGACGATTCTTTGTTTCAGAAGTGTATTTCTGTGCGGAATCGCTGTTTCGCGTGCTAGATCAGTGCATTTGTATGCAGATATGCGAAATTGGCACGGAAACTCCGATTCGGCAAGCACGATCACGATTTATTCGAGCTTATGTCAGATTCGACGATTCTTCGTTTCAGAAGTGTATTTCTGTGCGGAATCGCTGTTTCGCGTGCTATATCAGTGCATTTGCATGCAAGTATGCGAAATTTTAATAGAAACTCCGACCCGGCAAGCACGATCACAATTTATTCGAGCCTATGTCAGTTTCGACATTCTTCGTTTCAGAAGTGTATTTCTGTGCGGAATCGCTGTTTCGCGCGCTAGATCAGTGCATTTGCATGCAAATATGCGAAATTGGCACGAAATCTCCGATTTGGCAAGCACGATCATGGTTTATTCGAGCTTATGTCAGATTCGACGATTATTCGTTTCACAAATGAATTTCTGTACGGAATCGCTGTTTAGCGTGCTAGATCAGTGCATTTGTATGCCAATATGCGAAATTGGTACGGAAACTCCGATTCGGCAAGCACGACCACGATTTATTCGAGCTTATGTCAGATTCGACGATTCTTCGTTTCAGAAGTGTATTACTGTGCGGAATCGCTGTTTCGCGTGCTATATCAGTGCATTTGCATGCAAGTATGCGAAATTTTAATAGAAACTCCGACCCGGCAAGCACGATCACAATTTATTCGAGCCTATGTCAGTTTCGACATTCTTCGTTTCAGAAGTGTATTTCTGTGCGGAATCGCTGTTTCGCGCGCTAGATCAGTGCATTTGCATGCAAATATACGAAATTGGCACGAAAACTCCGATTCGGCAAGCACGATCACGATTTATTCGAGCTTATGTCAGATTCGACGATTATTTGTTTCACAAATGAATTTCTGTGCGGAATCGCTGTTTAGCGTGCTAGATCAGTGCATTTGTATTCAAATATACGAAATTGGCACGGAAACTCCGATTCGGCAAACACGATCACGTTTTATTCGAGCTTATGTCAGATTCGACGATTCTTCGTTTCAGAAGTGTATTTCAGTGCGGAATCGCTGTTTCGCGCGCTAGATCAGTGCATTTGCAGGCAAGTATGCCAAATTGGAATAGAAACTCCGACACGGCAAGCACGATCACGATTTATTCGACGTTATGTCAGATTCGACGATTCTTCGTTTCAGAAGTGTATTTATGTGCGGAATCGCTGTTTCGCGTGTTAGATCAGTGCATTTGCATGCAAACATTCCAAATTGGCACAGAAACTCCGATCCGCACAAACACGATCACGATTTATTCGAGCTTATGTCAGATTCGACGATTCTTCGTTTCAGAAGTGTATTTCAGTGCGGAATCGCTGTTTCGCGCGCTAGATCAGTGCATTTGCAGGCAAGTATGCCAAATTGGAATAGAAACTCCGACACGGCAAGCACGATCACAATTTATTCGAGCCTATGTCCGTTTCGACATTCTTCGTTTCAGAAGTGTATTTCTGTGCGGAATCGCTGTTTCGCGCGCCAGATCAGTGCATTTGCATGCAAATATGCGAAATTGGCACGAAATCTCCGATTTGGCAAGCACGATCATGGTTTATTCGAGCTTATGTCAGATTCGACGATTATTCGTTTCACAAATGAATTTCTGTACGGAATCGCTGTTTAGCGTGCTAGATCAGTGCATTTGTATGCAAATATGCGAAATTGGTACGGAAACTCCGATTCGGCAAGCACGACCACGATTTATTCGAGCTTATGTCAGATTCGACGATTCTTCGTTTCAGAAGTGTATTACTGTGCGGAATCGCTGTTTCGCGTGCTATATCAGTGCATTTGCATGCAAGTATGCGAAATTGGAATTGAAACTCCGACCCGGCAAGCACGATCACAATTTATTCGAGCCTATGTCAGATTCGACGATTATTCGTTTCACAAATGAATTTCTGTACGGAATCGCTGTTTAGCGTGCTAGATCAGTGCATTTGTATTCAAATATACGAAATTGGCACGGAAACTCCGATTCGGCAAGCACGACCACGATTTATTCTAGATTATGTCAGATTCGACGATTCTTCGTTTGAGAAGTGTATTTCTGTGCGGAATCGCTGTCTCGCGCGCTAGATCAGTGCATTTGCATGCAAATATACGAAATTGGCACGAAAACTCCGATTCGGCAAGCACGATCACGATTTATTCGAGCTTATGTCAGATTCGACGATTATTTGTTTCACAAATGAATTTCTGTGCGGAATCGCTGTTAAGCGTGCTAGATCAATGCATTTGTATTCAAATATACGAAATTGGCACGGAAACCCCGATTCGGCAAACACGATCACGTTTTATTCGAGCTTATGTCAGATTCGACGATTCTTCGTTTCAGAAGTGTATTTCAGTGCGGAATCGCTGTTTCGCGCGCTAGATCAGTGCATTTGCAGGCAAGTATGCCAAATTGGAATAGAAACTCCGACACGGCAAGCACGATCACGATTTATTCGACGTTATGTCAGATTCGACGATTCTTCGTTTCAGAAGTGTATTTCTGTGCGGAATCGCTGTTTCGCGTGCTAGATCAGTGCATTTGCATGCAAACATTCCAAATTGGCACAGAAACTACGATCCGCACAAACACGATCACGTTTTATTCGAGCTTATGTCAGATTCGACGATTCTTCGTTTCAGAAGTGTATTTCAGTGCGGAATCGCTGTTTCGCGCGCTAGATCAGTGCATTTGCAGGCAAGTATGCCAAATTGGAATAGAAACTCCGACACGGCAAGCACGATCACGATTTATTCGACGTTATGTCAGATTCGACGATTCTTCGTTTCAGAAGTGTATTTATGTGCGGAATCGCTGTTTCGCGTGTTAGATCAGTGCATTTGCATGCAAACATTCCAAATTGGCACAGAAAATCCGATCCGCACAAACACGATCACGATTTATTCGAGCTTATGTCAGATTCGACGATTCTTCGTTTCAGAAGTGTATTTCAGTGCGGAATCGCTGTTTCGCGCGCTAGATCAGTGCATTTGCAGGCAAGTATGCCAAATTGGAATAGAAACTCCGACACGGCAAGCACGATCACAATTCATTCGAGCCTATGTCAGATTCGACGATTATTCGTTTCACAAATGAATTTCTGTACGGAATCGCTGTTTAGCGTGCTAGATCAGTGCATTTGTATTCAAATATACGAAATTGGCACGGAAACTCCGATTCGGCAAGCACGACCACGATTTATTCGAGATTATGTCAGATTCGACGATTCTTCGTTTGAGAAGTGTATTTCTGTGCGGAATCGCTGTCTCGCGCGCTAGATCAGTGCATTTGCATGCAAATATACGAAATTGGCACGAAAACTCCGATTCGGCAAGCACGATCACGATTTATTCGAGCTTATGTCAGATTCGACGATTATTTGTTTCACAAATGAATTTCTGTGCGGAATCGCTGTTAAGCGTGCTAGATCAATGCATTTGCATTCAAGTATGCGAAATTGGAATAGAAACTCCGACCCGGCAAGCACGATCACAATTTATTCGAGCCTATGTCAGTTTCGACATTCTTCGTTTCAGAAGTGTATTTCTGTGCGGAATCGCTGTTTCGCGCGCTAGATCAGTGCATTTGCATGCAAATATGCGAAATTGGCACGAAATCTCCGATTTGGCAATCACGATCATGGTTTATTCGAGCTTATGTCAGATTCGACGATTATTCGTTTCACAAATGAATTTCTGTACGGAATCGCTGTTTAGCGTGCTAGATCAGTGCATTTGTATGCAAATATGCGAAATTGGTACGGAAACTCCGATTCGGCAAGCACGACCACGATTTATTCGAGCTTATGTCAGATTCGACGATTCTTCGTTTCAGAAGTGTATTTCTGTGCGGAATCGCTGTTTCGCGCGCTAGATCAGTGCATTTGCATGCAAGTATGACAAATTGGAATAGAAACTCCGACCGGCAATCACGATCACGATTTATTCGAGCTTATGTCAGATTCGACGATTCTTCGTTTCAGAAGTGTATTTCTGTGCGGAATCGCTGTTTCGCGCGCTAGATCAGTGCATTTGCAGGCAAGTATGCCAAATTGGAATAGAAACTCCGACACGGCAAGCACGGTCACGATTTATTCGACGTTATGTCAGATTCGACGATTCTTCGTTTCAGAAGTGTATTTCTGTGCGGAATCGCTGTTTCGCGTGCTAGATCAGTGCATTTGCATGCAAATATGCGAAATTGGACAGAAACTCCGACCAGGCAAGCACGATCACAATTTATTCGAGCCTATGTCAGATTCGACGATTCTTCGTTTCAGAAGTGTATTTCTGTGCGTAATCGCTGTTTCGCGCGCTAGATCAGTGCATTTGCATGCAAGTATGACAAATTGGAATAGAAACTCCGACCGCCAATCACGATCACGATTTATTAGAGCTTATGTCAGATTCGACGATTCTTCGTTTCAGAAGTGTATTTCAGTGCGGAATCGCTGTTTCGCGTGCTAGATCAGTGCATTTGCATGCAAATATGCGAAATTGGACAGAAACTCCGACCAGGCAAGCACGATCACAATTTATTCGAGCCTATGTCAGATTCGACGATTCTTCGTTTCAGAAGTGTATTTCAGTGCGGAATCGCTGTTTCGCGTGCTAGATCAGTGAATTTGCATACAAGTATGCCAAATTGGAATAGAAACTCCGACACGGCAAGCACGATCACGATTTATTCGACGTTATGTCAGATTCGACGATTCTTCGTTTCAGAAGTGTATTTCTGTGCGGAATCGCTGTTTCGCGTGCTAGATCAGTGCATTTGCATGCAAATATGCGAAATTGGACAGAAACTCCGACCAGGCAAGCACGATCACAATTTATTCGAGCCTATGTCAGATTCGACGATTCTTCGTTTCAGAAGTGTATTTCAGTGCGGAATCGCTGTTTCGCGTGCTAGATCAGTGCATTTGCATGCAAATATGCGAAATTGGCACGAAAACTCCGATTCGGCAAGCACGATCACGATTTATTCGAGCTTATGTCAGATTCGACAATTATTCGTTTCACAAATGAATTTCTGTGCGGAATCGCTGTTTCGCGTAGTAGATCAGTGCATTTGCAAGCAAGTATGCCAAATTGGAATAGAAACTCCGACCCGGCAAGCACGATCACGATTTATTCGAGCTTATGTCAGATTCGACGATTCTTTGTTTCAGAAGTGTATTTCTGTGCGGAATCGCTGTTTCGCGTGCTAGATCAGTGCATTTGTATACAGATATGCGAAATTGGCACAGAAACTCCGATCCGCACAAACACGATCACGATTTATTCGAGCTTATGTCAGATTCGACGATTCTTCGTTTCAGAAGTGTATTTCAGTGCGGAATCGCTGTTTCGCGCGCTAGATCAGTGCATTTGCAGGCAAGTATGCCAAATTGGAATAGAAACTCCGACACGGCAAGCACGATCACAATTTATTCGAGCCTATGTCAGTTTCGACATTCTTCGTTTCAGAAGTGTATTTCTGTGCGGAATCGCTGTTTCGCGCGCTAGATCAGTGCATTTGCATGCAAATATGCGAAATTGGCTCGAAATCTCCGATTTGGCAAGCACGATCATGGTTTATTCGAGCTTATGTCAGATTCGACGATTATTCGTTTCACAAATGAATTTCTGTACGGAATCGCTGTTTAGCGTGCTAGATCAGTGCATTTGTATGCAAATATGCGAAATTGGTACGGAGACTCCGATTCGGCAAGCACGACCACGATTTATTCGAGCTTATGTCAGATTCGACGATTCTTCGTTTCAGAAGTGTATTACTGTGCGGAATCGCTGCTTCGCGTGCTATATCAGTGCATTTGCATGCAAGTATGCGAAATTGGAATTGAAACTCCGACCCGGCAAGCACGATCACAATTTATTCGAGCCTATGTCAGATTCGACGATTATTCGTTTCACAAATGAATTTCTGTACGGAATCGCTGTTTAGCGTGCTAGATCAGTGCATTTGTATTCAAATATACGAAATTGGCACGGAAACTCCGATTCGGCAAGCACGACCACGATTTATTCGAGATTATGTCAGATTCGACGATTCTTCGTTTGAGAAGTGTATTTCTGTGCGGAATCGCTGTCTCGCGCGCTAGATCAGTGCATTTGCATGCAAATATACGAAATTGGCACGAAAACTCCGATTCGGCAAGCACGATCACGATTTATTCGAGCTTATGTCAGATTCGACGATTATTTGTTTCACAAATGAATTTCTGTGCGGAATCGCTGTTAAGCGTGCTAGATCAATGCATTTGCAATCAAGTATGCGAAATTGGAATAGAAACTCCGACCCGGCAAGCACGATCACAATTTATTCGAGCCTATGTCAGTTTCGACATTCTTCGTTTCAGAAGTGTATTTCTGTGCGGAATCGCTGTTTCGCGCGCTAGATCAGTGCATTTGCATGCAAATATGCGAAATTGGCACGAAATCTCCGATTTGGCAATCACGATCATGGTTTATTCGAGCTTATGTCAGATTCGACGATTATTCGTTTCACAAATGAATTTCTGTACGGAATCGCTGTTTAGCGTGCTAGATCAGTGCATTTGTATGCAAATATGCGAAATTGGTACGGAAACTCCGATTCGGCAAGCACGACCACGATTTATTCGAGCTTATGTCAGATTCGACGATTCTTCGTTTCAGAAGTGTATTTCTGTGCGGAATCGCTGTTTCGCGCGCTAGATCAGTGCATTTGCATGCAAGTATGACAAATTGGAATAGAAACTCCGACCGGCAATCACGATCACGATTTATTCGAGCTTATGTCAGATTCGACGATTCTTCGTTTCAGAAGTGTATTTCTGTGCGGAATCGCTGTTTCGCGTGCTAGATCAGTGCATTTGCATGCAAATATGCGAAATTGGACAGAAACTCCGACCAGGCAAGCGCGATCACAATTTATTCGAGCCTATGTCAGATTCGACGATTCTTCGTTTCAGAAGTGTATTTCTGTGCGTAATCGCTGTTTCGCGCGCTAGATCAGTGCATTTGCATGCAAGTATGACAAATTGGAATAGAAACTCCGACCGCCACTCACGATCACGATTTATTAGAGCTTATGTCAGATTCGACGATTCTTCGTTTCAGAAGTGTATTTCTGTGCGGAATCGCTGTTTCGCGCGCTAGATCAGTGTATTTGCAGGCAAGTATGCCAAATTGGAATAGAAACTCCGACACGGCAAGCACGGTCACGATTTATTCGACGTTATGTCAGATTCGACGATTCTTCGTTTCAGAAGTGTATTTCTGTGCGGAATCGCTGTTTCGCGTGCTAGATCAGTGCATTTGCATGCAAATATGCGAAATTGGACAGAAACTCCGACCAGGCAAGCACGATCACAATTTATTCGAGCCTATGTCAGATTCGACGATTCTTCGTTTCAGAAGTGTATTTCAGTGCGGAATCGCTGTTTCGCGTGCTAGATCAGTGCATTTGCATACAAGTATGAGAAATTGGAATAGAAACCACGACCCGACAAGCACGATCGCGATTTAATCGAACTTATGGCAGATTCGACGATTCTTCGTTTCAGAAGTGTATTTCTTTGCGGAATCGCTGTTTCGCGTGCTAGATCAGTGCATTTGCATGCAAATATGCGAAATTGGCACGAAAACTCCGATTCGGCAAGGACGATCACGATTTATTCGAGCTCATGTCAGATTCGACACTTATTCGTTTCACAAATGAATTTCTGTGCGGAATCGCTGTTTCGCGTAGTAGATCAGTGCATTTGCAAGCAAGTATGCCAAATTGGAATAGAAACTCCGACCCGGCAAGCACGATCACGATTTATTCGAGCTTATGTCAGATTCGACGATTCTTTGTTTCAGAAGTGTATTTCTGTGCGGAATCGCTGTTTCGCGTGCTAGATCAGTGCATTTGTATGCAGATTTGCGAAATTGGCACGGAAACTCCGATTCGGCAAGCACGATCACGATTTATACGAGCTTATGTCAGATTCGACGATTCTTCGTTTCAGAAGTGTATTTCTGTGCGGAATCGCTGTTTCGCGTGCTATATCAGTGCATTTGAATGCAAGTATGCGAAATTTTAATAGAAACTCCGACCCGGCAAGCACGATCACAATTTATTCGAGCTTATGTCAGATTCGACGATTCTTCGTTTCAGAAGTGTATTTCTGTGCGGAATCGCTGTTTCGCGTGCTAGATCAGTGCATTTGCATGCAAATATGCGAAATTGGCACGAAAACTCCGATTCGGCAAGCACGATCACGATTTATTCGAGCTTATGTCAGATTCGACAATTATTCGTTTCACAAATGAATTTCTGTGCGGAATCGCTGTTTCGCGTAGTAGATCAGTGCATTTGCAAGCAAGTATGCCAAATTGGAATAGAAACTCCGACCCGGCAGGCACGATCCCGATTTATTCGAGCTTATGTCAGATTCGACGATTCTTCGTTTCAGAAGTGTATTTCTGTGCGGAATCGCTGTTTCGCGTGCTATATCAGTGCATTTGCATGCAAGTATGCGAAATTGGAATAGAAACTCCGACCCGGCAAGCACGATCACAATTTATTCGAGCCTATGTCAGTTTCGACATTCTTCGTTTCAGAAGTGTATTTCTGTGCGGAATCGCTGTTTCGCGCGCTAGATCAGTGCATTTGCATGCAAATATGCGAAATTGGCACGAAATCTCCGATTTGGCAATCACGATCATGGTTTATTCGAGCTTATGTCAGATTCGACGATTCTTCGTTTCAGAAGTGTATTTCAGTGCGGAATCGCTGTTTCGCGTGCTAGATCAGTGCATTTGCATACAAGTATGAGAAATTGGAATAGAAACCACGACCCGACAAGCACGATCGCGATTTAATCGAGCTTATGGCAGATTCGACAATTATTCGTTTCACAAATGAATTTCTGTGCGGAATCGCTGTTTCGCGTAGAAGATCAGTGCATTTGCAAGCAAGTATGCCAAATTGGAATAGAAACTCCGATTCGGCAAGCACGATCACAATTTATTCGAGCCTATGTCAGATTCGACGATTCTTCGTTTCAGAAGTGTATTTCTGTGCGGAATCGCTGTTTCGCGTGCTATATCAGTGCATTTGCATGCAAGTATGCGAAATTTTAATAGAAACTCCGACCCGGCAAGCACGATCACAATTTATTCGAGCCTATGTCAGATTCGACGATTCTTTGTTTCAGAAGTGTATTTCTGTGCGGAATCGCTGTTTCGCGTGCTAGATCAGTGCATTTGTATGCAGATATGCGAAATTGGCACGGAAACTCCGATTCGGCAAGCACGATCACGATTTATTCGAGCTTATGTCAGATTCGACGATTCTTCGTTTCAGAAGTGTATTTCTGTGCGGAATCGCTGTTTCGCGTGCTATATCAGTGCATTTGCATGCAAGTATGCGAAATTTTAATAGAAACTCCGACCCGGCAAGCACGATCACAATTTATTCGAGCCTATGTCAGTTTCGACATTCTTCGTTTCAGAAGTGTATTTCTGTGCGGAATCGCTGTTTCGCGCGCTAGATCAGTGCATTTGCATGCAAATATGCGAAATTGGCACGAAATCTCCGATTTGGCAAGCACGATCATGGTTTATTCGAGCTTATGTCAGATTCGACGATTATTCGTTTCACAAATGAATTTCTGTACGGAATCGCTGTTTAGCGTGCTAGATCAGTGCATTTGTATGCAAATATGCGAAATTGGTACGGAAACTCCGATTCGGCAAGCACGACCACGATTTATTCGAGCTTATGTCAGATTCGACGATTCTTCGTTTCAGAAGTGTATTACTGTGCGGAATCGCTGTTTATCATGCTATATCAGTGCATTTGCTTGCAAGTATGCGAAATTTTAATAGAAACTCCGACCCGGCAACCACGATCACAATTTATTCGAGCCTATGTCAGTTTCGACATTCTTCGTTTCAGAAGTGTATTTCTGTGCGGAATCGCTGTTTCGCGCGCTAGATCAGTGCATTTGCATGCAAATATACGAAATTGGCACGAAAACTCCGATTCGGCAAGCACGATCACGATTTATTCGAGCTTATGTCAGATTCGACGATTATTTGTTTCACAAATGAATTTCTGTGCGGAATCGCTGTTTAGCGTGCTAGATCAGTGCATTTGTATTCAAATATACGAAATTGGCACGGAAACTCCGATTCGGCAAACACGATCACGTTTTATTCGAGCTTATGTCAGATTCGACGATTCTTCGTTTCAGAAGTGTATTTCAGTGCGGAGTCGCTGTTTCGCGCGCTAGATCAGTGCATTTGCAGGCAAGTATGCCAAATTGGAATAGAAACTCCGACACGGCAAGCACGATCACGATTTATTCGACGTTATGTCAGATTCGACGATTCTTCGTTTCAGAAGTGTATTTATGTGCGGAATCGCTGTTTCGCGTGTTAGATCAGTGCATTTGCATGCAAACATTCCAAATTGGCACAGAAACTCCGATCCGCACAAACACGATCACGATTTATTCGAGCATATGTCAGATTCGACGATTCTTCGTTTCAGAAGTGTATTTCAGTGCGGAATCGCTGTTTCGCGCGCTAGATCAGTGCATTTGCAGGCAAGTATGCCAAATTGGAATAGAAACTCCGACACGGCAAGCACGATCACAATTTATTCGAGCCTATGTCAGTTTCGACATTCTTCGTTTCAGAAGTGTATTTCTGTGCGGAATCGCTGTTTCGCGTGCTAGATCAGTGCATTTGTATTCAAATATACGAAATTGGCACGGAAACTCCGATTCGGCAAGCACGACCACGATTTATTCGAGATTATGTCAGATTCGACGATTCTTCGTTTGAGAAGTGTATTTCTGTGCGGAATCGCTGTCTCGCGCGCTAGATCAGTGCACTTGCATGCAAATATACGAAATTGGCACGAAAACTCCGATTCGGCAAGCACGATCACGATTTATTCGAGCTTATGTCAGATTCGACGATTATTTGTTTCACAAATGAATTTCTGTGCGGAATCGCTGTTTAGCGTGCTAGATCAGTGCATTTGTATGCAAATATGCGAAATTGGTACGGAAACTCCGATTCGGCAAGCACGACCACGATTTATTCGAGCTTATGTCAGATTCGACGATTCTTCGTTTCAGAAGTGTATTACTGTGCGGAATCGCTGTTTCGCGTGCTATATCAGTGCATTTGCATGCAAGTATGCGAAATTGGAATTGAAACTCCGACCCGGCAAGCACGATCACAATTTATTCGAGCCTATGTCAGATTCGACGATTATTCGTTTCACAAATGAATTTCTGTACGGAATCGCTGTTTAGCGTGCTAGATCAGTGCATTTGTATTCAAATATACGAAATTGGCACGGAAACTCCGATTCGGCAAGCACGACCACGATTTATTCGAGATTATGTCAGATTCGACGATTCTTCGTTTGAGAAGTGTATTTCTGTGCGGAATCGCTGTTTCGCGCGCTAGATCAGTGCATTTGTATTCAAATATACGAAATTGGCACGGAAACTCCGATTCGGCAAACACGATCACGTTTTATTCGAGCTTATGTCAGATTCGACGATTCTTCGTTTCAGAAGTGTATTTCAGTGCGGAATCGCTGTTTCGCGCGCTAGATCAGTGCATTTGCAGGCAAGTATGCCAAATTGGAATAGAAACTCCGATTCGGCAAGCACGATCACAATTTATTCGAGCCTATGTCAGATTCGACGATTCTTCGTTTCAGAAGTGTATTTCAGTGCGGAATCGCTGTTTCGCGTGCTAGATCAGTGCATTTGCATACAAGTATGAGAAATTGGAATAGAAACCACGACCCGACAAGCACGATCGCGATTTAATCGAGCTTATGGCAGATTCGACGATTCTTCGTTTCAGAAGTGTATTTCTTTGCGGAATCGCTGTTTCGCGTGCTAGATCAGTGCATTTGCATGCAAATATGCGAAATTGGCACGAAAACTCCGATTCGGCAAGGACGATCACGATTTATTCGAGCTCATGTCAGATTCGACACTTATTCGTTTCACAAATGAATTTCTGTGCGGAATCGCTGTTTCGCGTAGTAGATCAGTGCATTTGCAAGCAAGTATGCCAAATTGGAATAGAAACTCCGACCCGGCAAGCACGATCACGATTTATTCGAGCTTATGTCAGATTCGACGATTCTTCGTTTCAGAAGTGTATTTCTGTGCGGAATCGCTGTTTCGCGTGCTATATCAGTGCATTTGCATGCAAGTATGCGAAATTGGCACGAAATCTCCGATTTGGCAATCACGATCATGGTTTATTCGAGCTTATGTCAGATTCGACGATTCTTCGTTTCAGAAGTGTATTTCTGTGCGGAATCGCTGTTTCGCGCGCTAGATCAGTGCATTTGCAGGCAAGTATGCCAAATTGGAATAGAAACTCCGACACGGCAAGCACGGTCACGATTTATTCGACGTTATGTCAGATTCGACGATTCTTCGTTTCAGAACTGTATTTCTGTGCGGAATCGCTGTTTCGCGTGCTAGATCAGTGCATTTGCATGCAAATATGCGAAATTGGACAGAAACTCCAACCAGGCAAGCACGATCACAATTTATTCGAGCCTATGTCAGATTCGACGATTCTTCGTTTCAGAAGTGTATTTCTGTGCGTAATCGCTGTTTCGCGTGCTATATCAGTGCATTTGCATGCAAGTATGACAAATTGGAATAGAAACTCCGACCGCCAATCACGATCACGATTTATTAGAGCTTATGTCAGATTCGACGATTCTTCGTTTCAGAAGTGTATTTCAGTGCGGAATCGCTGTTTCGCGCGCTAGATCGGTGCATTTGCAGGCAAGTATGCCAAATTGGAATAGAAACTCCGACCCGGCAAGCACGATCACAATTTATTCGAGCCTATGTCAGATTCGACGTTTCTTAGTTTCAGAAGTGTATTTCAGTGCGGAATCGCTGTTTCGCGTGCTAGATCAGTGCATTTGCATGCAAATATGCGAAATTGGCACGAAAACTCCGATTCGGCAAGCACGATCACGATTTATTCGAGCTTATGTCAGATTCGACAATTATTCGTTTCACAAATGAATTTCTGTGCGGAATCGCTGTTTCGCGTAGTAGATCAGTGCATTTGCAAGCAAGTATGCCAAATTGGAATAGAAACTCCGACCCGGCAGGCACGATCCCGATTTATGCGAGCTTATGTCAGATTCGACGATTCTTCGTTTCAGAAGTGTATTTCTGTGCGGAATCGCTGTTTCGCGTGCTATATCAGTGCATTTGCATGCAAGTATGCGAAATTGGAATAGAAACTCCGACCCGGCAAGCACGATCACAATTTATTCGAGCCTATGTCAGTTTCGACATTCTTCGTTTCAGAAGTGTATTTCTGTGCGGAATCGCTGTTTCGCGCGCTAGATCAGTGCATTTGCATGCAAATATGCGAAATTGGACAGAAACTCCGACCAGGCAAGCACGATCACAATTTATTCGAGCCTATGTCAGATTCGACGATTCTTCGTTTCAGAAGTGTATTTCTGTGCGTAATCGCTGTTTCGCGTGCTATATCAGTGCATTTGCATGCAAGTATGACAAATTGGTATAGAAACTCCGACCGCCAATCACGATCACGATTTATTAGAGCTTATGTCAGATTCGACGATTCTTCGTTTCAGAAGTGTATTTCAGTGCGGAATCGCTGTTTCGCGCGCTAGATCGGTGCATTTGCAGGCAAGTATGCCAAATTGGAATAGAAACTCCGACACGGCAAGCACGGTCACGATTTATTCGACGTTATGTCAGATTCGACGATTCTTCGTTTCAGAAGTGTATTTCTGTGCGGAATCGCTGTTTCGCGTGCTAGATCAGTGCATTTGCATGCAAATATGCGAAATTGGACAGAAACTCCGACCAGGCAAGCACGATCACAATTTATTCGAGCCTATGTCAGACTCGACGATTCTTCGTTTCAGAAGTGTATTTCAGTGCGGAATCGCTGTTTCGCGTGCTAGATCAGTGCATTTGCATACAAGTATGAGAAATTGGAATAGAAACCACGACCCGACAAGCACGATCGCGATTTAATCGAGCTTATGGCAGATTCGACAATTATTCGTTTCACAAATGAATTTCTGTGCGGAATCGCTGTTTCGCGTAGTAGATCAGTGCATTTGCAAGCAAGTATGCCAAATTGGAATAGAAACTCCGATTCGGCAAGCACGATCACAATTTATTCGAGCCTATGTCAGATTCGACGATTCTTCGTTTCAGAAGTGTATTTCTGTGCGGAATCGCTGTTTCGCGTGCTATATCAGTGCATTTGCATGCAAGTATGCGAAATTTTAATAGAAACTCCGACCCGGCAAGCACGATCACAATTTATTCGAGCCTATGTCAGATTCGACGATTCTTTGTTTCAGAAGTGTATTTCTGTGCGGAATCGCTGTTTCGCGTGCTAGATCAGTGCATTTGTATTCAGATATGCGAAATTGGCACGGAAACTCCGATTCGGCAAGCACGATCACGATTTATTCGAGCTTATGTCAGATTCGACGATTCTTCGTTTCAGAAGTGTATTTCTGTGCGGAATCGCTGTTTCGCGTGCTATATCAGTGCATTTGCATGCAAGTATGCGAAATTTTAATAGAAACTCCGACCCGGCAAGCACGATCACAATTTATTCGAGCCTATGTCAGTTTCGACATTCTTCGTTTCAGAAGTGTATTTCTGTGCGGAATCGCTGTTTCGCGCGCTAGATCAGTGCATTTGCATGCAAATATGCGAAATTGGCACGAAATCTCCGATTTGGCAATCACGATCATGGTTTATTCGAGCTTATGTCAGATTCGACGATTCTTCGTTTCAGAAGTGTAATTCTGTGCGGAATCGCTGTTTCGCGCGCTAGATCAGTGCATTTGCAGGCAAGTATGCCAAATTGGAATAGAAACTCCGACACGGCAAGCACGGTCACGATTTATTCGACGTTATGTCAGATTCGACGATTCTTCGTTTCAGAAGTGTATTTCTGTGCGGAATCGCTGTTTCGCGTGCTAGATCAGTGCATTTGCATGCAAATATGCGAAATTGGACAGAAACTCCGACCAGGCAAGCACGATCACAATTTATTCGAGCCTATGTCAGATTCGACGATTCTTCGTTTCAGAAGTGTATTTCTGTGCGTAATCGCTGTTTCGCGTGCTATATCAGTGCATTTGCATGCAAGTATGACAAATTGGAATAGAAACTCCGACCGCCAATCACGATCACGATTTATTAGAGCTTATGTCAGATTCGACGATTCTTCGTTTCAGAAGTGTATTTCTGTGCGGAATCGCTGTTTCGCGTGCTAGATCAGTGCATTTGCATGCAAATATGCGAAATTGGACAGAAACTCCGACCAGGCAAGCACGATCACAATTTATTCGAGCCTATGTCAGATTCGACGATTCTTCGTTTCAGAAGTGTATTTCAGTGCGGAATCGCTGTTTCGCGTGCTAGATCAGTGCATTTGCATACAAGTATGAGAAATTGGAATAGAAACCACGACCCGACAAGCACGATCGCGATTTCATCGAGCTTATGGCAGATTCGACAATTATTCGTTTCACAAATGAATTTCTGTGCGGAATCGCTGTTTCGCGTAGTAGATCAGTGCATTTGCAAGCAAGTATGCCAAATTGGAATAGAAACTCCGATTCGGCAAGCACGATCACAATTTATTCGAGCCTATGTCAGATTCGACGATTCTTCGTTTCAGAAGTGTATTTCTGTGCGGAATCGCTGTTTCGCGTGCTATATCAGTGCATTTGCATGCAAGTATGCGAAATTTTAATAGAAACTCCGACCCGGCAAGCACGATCACAATTTATTCGAGCCTATGTCAGATTCGACGATTCTTTGTTTCAGAAGTGTATTTCTGTGCGGAATCGCTGTTTCGCGTGCTAGATCAGTGCATTTGTATGCAGATATGCGAAATTGGCACGGAAACTCCGATTCGGCAAGCACGATCACGATTTATACGAGCTTATGTCAGATTCGACGATTCTTCGTTTCAGAAGTGTATTTCTGTGCGGAATCGCTGTTTCGCGTGCTATATCAGTGCATTTGCATGCAAGTATGCGAAATTTTAATAGAAACTCCGACCCGGCAAGCACGATCACAATTTATTCGAGCTTATGTCAGATTCGACGATTCTTCGTTTCAGAAGTGTATTTCTGTGCGGAATCGCTGTTTCGCGTGCTAGATCAGTGCATTTGCATACAAATATGCGAAATTGGACAGAAACTCCGACCAGGCAAGCACGATCACAATTTATTCGAGCCTATGTCAGATTCGACGTTTCTTAGTTTCAGAAGTGTATTTCAGTGCGGAATCGCTGTTTCGCGTGCTAGATCAGTGCATTTGCATGCAAATATGCGAAATTGGCACGAAAACTCCGATTCGGCAAGCACGATCACGATTTATTCGAGCTTATGTCAGATTCGACAATTATTCGTTTCACAAATGAATTTCTGTGCGGAATCGCTGTTTCGCGTAGTAGATCAGTGCATTTGCAAGCAAGTATGCCAAATTGGAATAGAAACTCCGACCCGGCAGGCACGATCCCGATTTATTCGAGCTTATGTCAGATTCGACGATTCTTCGTTTCAGAAGTGTATTTCTGTGCGGAATCGCTGTTTCGCGTGCTATATCAGTGCATTTGCATGCAAGTATGCGAAATTGGAATAGAAACTCCGACCCGGCAAGCACGATCACAATTTATTCGAGCCTATGTCAGTTTCGACATTCTTCGTTTCAGAAGTGTATTTCTGTGCGGAATCGCTGTTTCGCGCGCTAGATCAGTGCATTTGCATGCAAATATGCGAAATTGGCACGAAATCTCCGATTTGGCAATCACGATCATGGTTTATTCGAGCTTATGTCAGATTCGACGATTCTTCGTTTCAGAAGTGTATTTCTGTGCGGAATCGCTGTTTCGCGCGCTAGATCAGTGCATTTGCAGGCAAGTATGCCAAATTGGAATAGAAACTCCGACACGGCAAGCACGGTCACGATTTATTCGACGTTATGTCAGATTCGACGATTCTTCGTTTCAGAAGTGTATTTCTGTGCGGAATCGCTGTTTCGCGTGCTAGATCAGTGCATTTGCATGCAAATATGCGAAATTGGACAGAAACTCCGACCAGGCAAGCACGATCACAATTTATTCGAGCCTATGTCAGATTCGACGATTCTTCGTTTCAGAAGTGTATTTCTGTGCGTAATCGCTGTTTCGCGTGCTATATCAGTGCATTTGCATGCAAGTATGACAAATTGGAATAGAAACTCCGACCGCCAATCACGATCACGATTTATTAGAGCTTATGTCAGATTCGACGATTCTTCGTTTCAGAAGTGTATTTCAGTGCGGAATCGCTGTTTCGCGCGCTAGATCGGTGCATTTGCAGGCAAGTATGCCAAATTGGAATAGAAACTCCGACACGGCAAGCACGGTCACGATTTATTCGACGTTATGTCAGATTCGACGATTCTTCGTTTCAGAAGTGTATTTCTGTGCGGAATCGCTGTTTCGCGTGCTAGATCAGTGCATTTGCATGCAAATATGCGAAATTGGACAGAAACTCCGACCAGGCAAGCACGATCACAATTTATTCGAGCCTATGTCAGATTCGACGATTCTTCGTTTCAGAAGTGTATTTCAGTGCGGAATCGCTGTTTCGCGTGCTAGATCAGTGCATTTGCATACAAGTATGAGAAATTGGAATAGAAACCACGACCCGACAAGCACGATCGCGATTTAATCGAGCTTATGGCAGATTCGACAATTATTCGTTTCACAAATGAATTTCTGTGCGGAATCGCTGTTTCGCGTAGTAGATCAGTGCATTTGCAAGCAAGTATGCCAAATTGGAATAGAAACTCCGATTCGGCAAGCACGATCACAATTTATTCGAGCCTATGTCAGATTCGACGATTCTTCGTTTCAGAAGTGTATTTCTGTGCGGAATCGCTGTTTCGCGTGCTATATCAGTGCATTTGCATGCAAGTATGCGAAATTTTAATAGAAACTCCGACCCGGCAAGCACGATCACAATTTATTCGAGCCTATGTCAGATTCGACGATTCTTTGTTTCAGAAGTGTATTTCTGTGCGGAATCGCTGTTTCGCGTGCTAGATCAGTGCATTTGTATGCAGATATGCGAAATTGGCACGGAAACTCCGATTCGGCAAGCACGATCACGATTTATTCGAGCTTATGTCAGATTCGACGATTCTTCGTTTCAGAAGTGTATTTCTGTGCGGAATCGCTGTTTCGCGTGCTATATCAGTGCATTTGCATGCAAGTATGCGAAATTTTAATAGAAACTCCGACCCGGCAAGCACGATCACAATTTATTCGAGCCTTTGTCAGTTTCGACATTCTTCGTTTCAGAAGTGTATTTCTGTGCGGAATCGCTGTTTCGCGCGCTAGATCAGTGCATTTGCATGCAAATATGCGAAATTGGCACGAAATCTCCGATTTGGCAAGCACGATCATGGTTTATTCGAGCTTATGTCAGATTCGACGATTATTCGTTTCACAAATGAATTTCTGTACGGAATCGCTGTTTAGCGTGCTAGATCAGTGCATTTGTATGCAAATATGCGAAATTGGTACGGAAACTCCGATTCGGCAAGCACGACCACGATTTATTCGAGCTTATGTCAGATTCGACGATTCTTCGTTTCAGAAGTGTATTTCAGTGCGGAATCGCTGTTTCGCGTGCTAGATCAGTGCATTTGCATACAAGTATGAGAAATTGGAATAGAAACCACGACCCGACAAGCACGATCGCGATTTAATCGAGCTTATGGCAGATTCGACAATTATTCGTTTCACAAATGAATTTCTGTGCGGAATCGCTGTTTCGCGTAGTAGATCAGTGCATTTGCAAGCAAGTATGCCAAATTGGAATAGAAACTCCGATTCGGCAAGCACGATCACAATTTATTCGAGCCTATGTCAGATTCGACGATTCTTCGTTTCAGAAGTGTATTTCTGTGCGGAATCGCTGTTTCGCGTGCTATATCAGTGCATTTGCATGCAAGTATGCGAAATTTTAATAGAAACTCCGACCCGGCAAGCACGATCACAATTTATTCGAGCCTATGTCAGATTCGACGATTCTTTGTTTCAGAAGTGTATTTCTGTGCGGAATCGCTGTTTCGCGTGCTAGATCAGTGCATTTGTATGCAGATATGCGAAATTGGCACGGAAACTCCGATTCGGCAAGCACGATCACGATTTATACGAGCTTATGTCAGATTCGACGATTCTTCGTTTCAGAAGTGTATTTCTGTGCGGAATCGCTGTTTCGCGTGCTATATCAGTGCATTTGCATGCAAGTATGCGAAATTTTAATAGAAACTCCGACCCGGCAAGCACGATCACAATTTATTCGAGCTTATGTCAGATTCGACGATTCTTCGTTTCAGAAGTGTATTTCTGTGCGGAATCGCTGTTTCGCGTGCTAGATCAGTGCATTTGCATACAAATATGCGAAATTGGACAGAAACTCCGACCAGGCAAGCACGATCACAATTTATTCGAGCCTATGTCAGATTCGACGTTTCTTAGTTTCAGAAGTGTATTTCAGTGCGGAATCGCTGTTTCGCGTGCTAGATCAGTGCATTTGCATGCAAATATGCGAAATTGGCACGAAAACTCCGATTCGGCAAGCACGATCACGATTTATTCGAGCTTATGTCAGATTCGACAATTATTCGTTTCACAAATGTATTTCTGTGCGGAATCGCTGTTTCGCGTAGTAGATCAGTGCATTTGCAAGCAAGTATGCCAAATTGGAATAGAAACTCCGACCCGGCAGGCACGATCCCGATTTATTCGAGCTTATGTCAGATTCGACGATTCTTCGTTTCAGAAGTGTATTTCTGTGCGGAATCGCTGTTTCGCGTGCTATATCAGTGCATTTGCATGCAAGTATGCGAAATTGGAATAGAAACTCCGACCCGGCAAGCACGATCACAATTTATTCGAGCCTATGTCAGTTTCGACATTCTTCGTTTCAGAAGTGTATTTCTGTGCGGAATCGCTGTTTCGCGCGCTAGATCAGTGCATTTGCATGCAAATATGCGAAATTGGCACGAAATCTCCGATTTGGCAATCACGATCATGGTTTATTCGAGCTTATGTCAGATTCGACGATTCTTCGTTTCAGAAGTGTATTTCTGTGCGGAATCGCTGTTTCGCGCGCTAGATCAGTGCATTTGCAGGCAAGTATGCCAAATTGGAATAGAAACTCCGACACGGCAAGCACGGTCACGATTTATTCGACGTTATGTCAGATTCGACGATTCTTCGTTTCAGAAGTGTATTTCTGTGCGGAATCGCTGTTTCGCGTGCTATATCAGTGCATTTGCATGCAAGTATGACAAATTGGAATAGAAACTCCGACCGCCAATCACGATCACGATTTATTAGAGCTTATGTCAGATTCGACGATTCTTCGTTTCAGAAGTGTATTTCAGTGCGGAATCGCTGTTTCGCGCGCTAGATCGGTGCATTTGCAGGCAAGTATGCCAAATTGGAATAGAAACTCCGACACGGCAAGCACGGTCACGATTTATTCGACGTTATGTCAGATTCGACGATTCTTCGTTTCAGAAGTGTATTTCTGTGCGGAATCGCTGTTTCGCGTGCTAGATCAGTGCATTTGCATGCAAATATGCGAAATTGGACAGAAACTCCGACCAGGCAAGCACGATCACAATTTATTCGAGCCTATGTCAGATTCGACGATTCTTCGTTTCAGAAGTGTATTTCAGTGCGGAATCGCTGTTTCGCGTGCTAGATCAGTGCATTTGCATACAAGTATGAGAAATTGGAATAGAAACCACGACCCGACAAGCACGATCGCGATTTAATCGAGCTTATGGCAGATTCGACAATTATTCGTTTCACAAATGAATTTCTGTGCGGAATCGCTGTTTCGCGTAGTAGATCAGTGCATTTGCAAGCAAGTATGCCAAATTGGAATAGAAACTCCGATTCGGCAAGCACGATCACAATTTATTCGAGCCTATGTCAGATTCGACGATTCTTCGTTTCAGAAGTGTATTTCTGTGCGGAATCGCTGTTTCGCGTGCTATATCAGTGCATTTGCATGCAAGTATGCGAAATTTTAATAGAAACTCCGACCCGGCAAGCACGATCACAATTTATTCGAGCCTATGTCAGATTCGACGATTCTTTGTTTCAGAAGTGTATTTCTGTGCGGAATCGCTGTTTCGCGTGCTAGATCAGTGCATTTGTATGCAGATATGCGAAATTGGCACGGAAACTCCGATTCGGCAAGCACGATCACGATTTATTCGAGCTTATGTCAGATTCGACGATTCTTCGTTTCAGAAGTGTATTTCTGTGCGGAATCGCTGTTTCGCGTGTTATATCAGTGCATTTGCATGCAAGTATGCGAAATTTTAATAGAAACTCCGACCCGGCAAGCACGATCACAATTTATTCGAGCCTTTGTCAGTTTCGACATTCTTCGTTTCAGAAGTGTATTTCTGTGCGGAATCGCTGTTTCGCGCGCTAGATCAGTGCATTTGCATGCAAATATGCGAAATTGGCACGAAATCTCCGATTTGGCAAGCACGATCATGGTTTATTCGAGCTTATGTCAGATTCGACGATTATTCGTTTCACAAATGAATTTCTGTACGGAATCGCTGTTTAGCGTGCTAGATCAGTGCATTTGTATGCAAATATGCGAAATTGGTACGGAAACTCCGATTCGGCAAGCACGACCACGATTTATTCGAGCTTATGTCAGATTCGACGATTCTTCGTTTCAGAAGTGTATTACTGTGCGGAATCGCTGTTTCGCATGCTATATCAGTGCATTTGCTTGCAAGTATGCGAAATTTTAATAGAAACTCCGACTCGGCAAGCACGATCACAATTTATTCGAGCCTATGTCAGTTTCGACATTCTTCGTTTCAGAAGTGTATTTCTGTGCGGAATCGCTGTTTCGCGCGCTAGATCAGTGCATTTGCATGCAAATATACGAAATTGGCACGAAAACTCCGATTCGGCAAGCACGATCACGATTTATTCGAGCTTATGTCAGATTCGACGATTATTTGTTTCACAAATGAATTTCTGTGCGGAATCGCTGTTTAGCGTGCTAGATCAGTGCATTTGTATTCAAATATACGAAATTGGCACGGAAACTCCGATTCGGCAAACACGATCACGTTTTATTCGAGCTTATGTCAGATTCGACGATTCTTCGTTTCAGAAGTGTATTTCAGTGCGGAATCGCTGTTTCGCGCGCTAGATCAGTGCATTTGCAGGCAAGTATGCCAAATTGGAATAGAAACTCCGACACGGCAAGCACGATCACGATTTATTCGACGTTATGTCAGATTCGACGATTCTTCGTTTCAGAAGTGTATTTCTGTGCGGAATCGCTGTTTCGCGTGCTAGATCAGTGCATTTGCATGCAAACATTCCAAATTGGCACAGAAACTCCGATCCGCACAAACACGATCACGTTTTATTCGAGCTTATGTCAGATTCGACGATTCTTCGTTTCAGAAGTGTATTTCAGTGCGGAATCGCTGTTTCGCGCTATATCAGTGCATTTGCAGGCAAGTATGCCAAATTGGAATAGAAACTCCGACACGGCAAGCACGATCACGATTTATTCGACGTTATGTCAGATTCGACGATTCTTCGTTTCAGAAGTGTATTTATGTGCGGAATCGCTGTTTCGCGTGTTAGATCATTGCATTTGCATGCAAACATTCCAAATTGGCACAGAAACTCCGATCCGCACAAACACGATCACGATTTATTCGAGCTTATGTCAGATTCGACGATTCTTCGTTTCAGAAGTGTATTTCAGTGCGGAATCGCTGTTTCGCGCGCAAGATCAGTGCATTTGCAGGCAAGTATGCCAAATTGGAATAGAAACTCCGACACGGCAAGCACGATCACAATTTATTCGAGCCTATGTCAGTTTCGACATTCTTCGTTTCAGAAGTGTATTTCTGTGCGGAATCGCTGTT
The DNA here is from genome assembly GCF_051020765.1 of Lasioglossum baleicum. NCBI lineage: Eukaryota > Metazoa > Arthropoda > Insecta > Hymenoptera > Halictidae > Lasioglossum > Lasioglossum baleicum. Next base: position 64,741 of record NW_027469283.1, on the reverse strand, counting down.
TCGCGTGCTAGATCAGTGCATTTGCATGCAAATATGCGAAATTGGCACGAAATCTCCGATTTGGCAAGCACGATCATGGTTTATTCGAGCTTATGTCAGATTCGACGATTATTCGTTTCACAAATGAATTTCTGTACGGAATCGCTGTTTAGCGTGCTAGATCAGTGCATTTGTATGCAAATATGCGAAATTGGACAGAAACTCCGACCAGGCAAGCACGATCACAATTTATTCGAGCCTATGTCAGATTCGACGTTTCTTAGTTTCAGAAGTGTATTTCAGTGCGGAATCGCTGTTTCGCGTGCTAGATCAGTGCATTTGCATGCAAATATGCGAAATTGGCACGAAAACTCCGATTCGGCAAGCACGATCACGATTTATTCGAGCTTATGTCAGATTCGACAATTATTCGTTTCACAAATGAATTTCTGTGCGGAATCGCTGTTTCGCGTAGTAGATCAGTGCATTTGCAAGCAAGTATGCCAAATTGGAATAGAAACTCCGACCCGGCAAGCACGATCACAATTTATTCGAGCCTATGTCAGTTTCGACATTCTTCGTTTCAGAAGTGTATTTCTGTGCGGAATCGCTGTTTCGCGCGCTAGATCAGTGCATTTGCATGCAAATATGCGAAATTGGCACGAAATCTCCGATTTGGCAATCACGATCATGGTTTATTCGAGCTTATGTCAGATTCGACGATTCTTCGTTTCAGAAGTGTATTTCTGTGCGGAATCGCTGTTTCGCGCGCTAGATCAGTGCATTTGCAGGCAAGTATGCCAAATTGGAATAGAAACTCCGACACGGCAAGCACGGTCACGATTTATTCGACGTTATGTCAGATTCGACGATTCTTCGTTTCAGAAGTGTATTTCTGTGCGGAATCGCTGTTTCGCGTGCTAGATCAGTGCATTTGCATGCAAATATGCGAAATTGGACAGAAACTCCGACCAGGCAAGCACGATCACAATTTATTCGAGCCTATGTCAGATTCGACGATTCTTCGTTTCAGAAGTGTATTTCTGTGCGTAATCGCTGTTTCGCGTGCTATATCAGTGCATTTGCATGCAAGTATGACAAATTGGAATAGAAACTCCGACCGCCAATCACGATCACGATTTATTAGAGCTTATGTCAGATTCGACGATTCTTCGTTTCAGAAGTGTATTTCTGTGCGGAATCGCTGTTTCGCGTGCTAGATCAGTGCATTTGCATGCAAATATGCGAAATTGGACAGAAACTCCGACCAGGCAAGCACGATCACAATTTATTCGAGCCTATGTCAGATTCGACGATTCTTCGTTTCAGAAGTGTATTTCAGTGCGGAATCGCTGTTTCGCGTGCTAGATCAGTGCATTTGCATACAAGTATGAGAAATTGGAATAGAAACCACGACCCGACAAGCACGATCGCGATTTAATCGAGCTTATGGCAGATTCGACAATTATTCGTTTCACAAATGAATTTCTGTGCGGAATCGCTGTTTCGCGTAGTAGATCAGTGCATTTGCAAGCAAGTATGCCAAATTGGAATAGAAACTCCGATTCGGCAAGCACGATCACAATTTATTCGAGCCTATGTGAGATTCGACGATTCTTCGTTTCAGAAGTGTATTTCTGTGCGGAATCGCTGTTTCGCGTGCTATATCAGTGCATTTGCATGCAAGTATGCGAAATTTTAATAGAAACTCCGACCCGGCAAGCACGATCACAATTTATTCGAGCCTATGTCAGATTCGACGATTCTTTGTTTCAGAAGTGTATTTCTGTGCGGAATCGCTGTTTCGCGTGCTAGATCAGTGCATTTGTATGCAGATATGCGAAATTGGCACGGAAACTCCGATTCGGCAAGCACGATCACGATTTATTCGAGCTTATGTCAGATTCGACGATTCTTCGTTTCAGAAGTGTATTTCTGTGCGGAATCGCTGTTTCGCGTGCTATATCAGTGCATTTGCATGCAAGTATGCGAAATTTTAATAGAAACTCCGACCCGGCAAGCACGATCACAATTTATTCGAGCCTATGTCAGTTTCGACATTCTTCGTTTCAGAAGTGTATTTCTGTGCGGAATCGCTGTTTCGCGCGCTAGATCAGTGCATTTGCATGCAAATATGCGAAATTGGCACGAAATCTCCGATTTGGCAAGCACGATCATGGTTTATTCGAGCTTATGTCAGATTCGACGATTATTCGTTTCACAAATGAATTTCTGTACGGAATCGCTGTTTAGCGTGCTAGATCAGTGCATTTGTATGCAAATATGCGAAATTGGTACGGAAACTCCGATTCGGCAAGCACGACCACGATTTATTCGAGCTTATGTCAGATTCGACGATTCTTCGTTTCAGAAGTGTATTACTGTGCGGAATCGCTGTTTCGCATGCTATATCAGTGCATTTGCTTGCAAGTATGCGAAATTTTAATAGAAACTCCGACCCGGCAAGCACGATCACAATTTATTCGAGCCTATGTCAGTTTCGACATTCTTCGTTTCAGAAGTGTATTTCTGTGCGGAATCGCTGTTTCGCGCGCTAGATCAGTGCATTTGCATGCAAATATACGAAATTGGCACGAAAACTCCGATTCGGCAAGCACGATCACGATTTATTCGAGCTTATGTCAGATTCGACGATTATTTGTTTCACAAATGAATTTCTGTGCGGAATCGCTGTTTAGCGTGCTAGATCAGTGCATTTGTATTCAAATATACGAAATTGGCACGGAAACTCCGATTCGGCAAACACGATCACGTTTTATTCGAGCTTATGTCAGATTCGACGATTCTTCGTTTCAGAAGTGTATTTCAGTGCGGAATCGCTGTTTCGCGCGCTAGATCAGTGCATTTGCAGGCAAGTATGCCAAATTGGAATAGAAACTCCGACACGGCACGCACGATCACGATTTATTCGACGTTATGTCAGATTCGACGATTCTTCGTTTCAGAAGTGTATTTCTGTGCGGAATCGCTGTTTCGCGTGTTAGATCAGTGCATTTGCATGCAAACATTCCAAATTGGCACAGAAACTCCGATCCGCACAAACACGATCACGATTTATTCGAGCTTATGTCATATTCGACGATTCTTCGTTTCAGAAGTGTATTTCAGTGCGGAATCGCTGTTTCGCGCGCAAGATCAGTGCATTTGCAGGCAAGTATGCCAAATTGGAATAGAAACTCCGACACGGCAAGCACGATCACAATTTATTCGAGCCTATGTCAGTTTCGACATTCTTCGTTTCAGAAGTGTATTTCTGTGCGGAATCGCTGTTTCGCGTGCTAGATCAGTGTATTTGCATGCAAATATGCGAAATTGGCACGAAATCTCCGATTTGGCAAGCACGATCATGGTTTATTCGAGCTTATGTCAGATTCGACGATTATTCGTTTCACAAATGAATTTCTGTACGGAATCGCTGTTTAGCGTGCTAGATCAGTGCATTTGTATGCAAATATGCGAAATTGGTACGGAAACTCCGATTCGGCAAGCACGACCACGATTTATTCGAGCCTATGTCAGATTCGACGATTATTCGTTTCACAAATGAATTTCTGTACGGAATCGCTGTTTAGCGTGCTAGATCAGTGCATTTGTATTCAAATATACGAAATTGGCACGGAAACTCCGATTCGGCAAGCACGACCACGATTTATTCGAGATTATGTCAGATTCGACGATTCTTCGTTTGAGAAGTGTATTTCTGTGCGGAATCGCTGTCTCGCGCGCTAGATCAGTGCATTTGCATGCAAATATACGAAATTGGCACGAAAACTCCGATTCGGCAAGCACGATCACGATTTATTCGAGCTTATGTCAGATTCGACGATTATTTGTTTCACAAATGAATTTCTGTGCGGAATCGCTGTTTAGCGTGCTAGATCAGTGCATTTGTATGCAAATATGCGAAATTGGTACGGAAACTCCGATTCGGCAAGCACGACCACGATTTATTCGAGCTTATGTCAGATTCGACGATTCTTCGTTTCAGAAGTGTATTACTGTGCGGAATCGCTGTTTCGCGTGCTATATCAGTGCATTTGCATGCAAGTATGCGAAATTGGAATTGAAACTCCGACCCGGCAAGCACGATCACAATTTATTCGAGCCTATGTCAGATTCGACGATTATTCGTTTCACAAATGAATTTCTGTACGGAATCGCTGTTTAGCGTGCTAGATCAGTGCATTTGTATTCAAATATACGAAATTGGCACGGAAACTCCGATTCGGCAAGCACGACCACGATTTATTCGAGATTATGTCAGATTCGACGATTCTTCGTTTGAGAAGTGTATTTCTGTGCGGAATCGCTGTTTCGCGCGCTAGATCAGTGCATTTGCATGCAAATATACGAAATTGGCACGAAAACTCCGATTCGGCAAGGACGATCACGATTTATTCGAGCTTATGTCAGATTCGACGATTATTTGTTTCACAAATGAATTTCTGTGCGGAATCGCCGTTTCGCGGGCTAGATCAGTGCATTTGCATGCAAACATGCCAAATTGGCACAGAAACTCCGACCCGTCAAGCACGATCACAATTTATTCGAGCCTATGTCAGATTCGACGATTCTTCGTTTCAGAAGTGTATTTCTGTGCGGAATCGCTGTTTCGCGTGCTAGATCAGTGCATTTGTATGCAGATATGCGAAATTGGCACGGAAACTCCGATTTGGCAAGCACGATCACGATTTATTCGAGCTTACGTCAGATTCGACGATTCTTCGTTTCAGAAGTGTATTTCTGTGCGGAATCGCTGTTTCGCGCGCTAGATCAGTGCATTTGCAGGCAAGTATGCCAAATTGGAATAGAAACTCCGATTTGGCAAGCACGATCACGATTTATTCGAGCTTACGTCAGATTCGACGATTCTTCGTTTCAGAAGTGTATTTCTGTGCGGAATCGCTGTTTCGCGTGTTAGATCAGTGCATTTGCATGCAAACATTCCAAATTGGCACAGAAACTCCGATCCGCACAAACACGACCACGATTTATTCGAGCTTATGTCAGATTCGACGATTCTTCGTTTCAGAAGTGTATTTCAGTGCGGAATCGCTGTTTCGCGCGCTAGATCAGTGCATTTGCAGGCAGGTATGCCAAATTGGAATAGAAACTCCGACACGGCAAGCACGGTCACGATTTATTCGACGTTATGTCAGATTCGACGATTCTTCGTTTCAGAAGTGTATTTCTGTGCGGAATCGCTGTTTCGCGTGCTATATCAGTGCATTTGCATGCTAGTATGCGAAATTGGAATTGAAACTCCGACCCGGCAAGCACGATCACAATTTATTCGAGCCTATGTCAGATTCGACGATTATTCGTTTCACAAATGAATTTCTGTACGGAATCGCTGTTTAGCGTGCTAGATCAGTGCATTTGTATTCAAATATACGAAATTGGCACGGAAACTCCGATTCGGCAAGCACGACCACGATTTATTCGAGATTATGTCAGATTCGACGATTCTTCGTTTGAGAAGTGTATTTCTGTGCGGAATCGTTGTTTCGCGCGCTAGATCAGTGTATTTGCATGCAAATATACGAAATTGGCACGAAAACTCCGATTCGGCAAGCACGATCACGATTTATTCGAGCTTATGTCAGATTCGACGATTATTTGTTTCACAAATGAATTTCTGTGCGGAATCGCTGTTTAGCGTGCTAGATCAGTGCATTTGTATGCAAATATGCGAAATTGGTACGGAAACTCCGATTCGGCAAGCACGACCACGATTTATTCGAGCTTATGTCAGATTCGACGATTCTTCGTTTCAGAAGTGTATTACTGTGCGGAATCGCTGTTTCGCGTGCTATATCAGTGCATTTGCATGCAAGTATGCGAAATTGGAATTGAAACTCCGACCCGGCAAGCACGATCACAATTTATTCGAGCCTATGTCAGATTCGACGATTATTCGTTTCACAAATGAATTTCTGTACGGAATCGCTGTTTAGCGTGCTATATCAGTGCATTTGCATGCAAATATACGAAATTGGCACGAAAACTCCGATTCGGCAAGCACGATCACGATTTATTCGAGCTTATGTCAGATTCGACGATTATTTGTTTCACAAATGAATTTCTGTGCGGAATCGCCGTTTCGCGGGCTATATCAGTGCATTTGCATGCAAGTATGCGAAATTGGAATTGAAACTCCGACCCGGCAAGCACGATCACAATTTATTCGAGCCTATGTCAGATTCGACGATTCTTCGTTTCAGAAGTGTATTTCTGTGCGGAATCGCTGTTTCGCGTGCTAGATCAGTGCATTTGTATGCAGATATGCGAAATTGGCACGGAAACTCCGATTTGGCAAGCACGATCACGATTTATTCGAGCTTACGTCAGATTCGACGATTCTTCGTTTCAGAAGTGTATTTCTGTGCGGAATCGCTGTTTCGCGCGCTAGATCAGTGCATTTGCAGGCAAGTATGCCAAATTGGAATAGAAACTCCGACACGGCAAGCACGATCACGATTTATTCGACGTTATGTCAGATTCGACGATTCTTCGTTTCAGAAGTGTATTTCTGTGCGGAATCGCTGTTTCGCGTGCTAGATCAGTGCATTTGCATGCAAATATGCGAAATTGGCACGAAAACTCCGATTCGGCAAGCACGATCACGATTTATTCGAGCTTATGTCAGATTCGACGATTATTTGTTTCACAAATGAATTTCTGTGCGGAATCGCTGTTTTGCGTGCTAGATCAGTGCATTTGTATGCAAATATGCGAAATTGGTACGGAAACTCCGATTTGGCAAGCACGACCACGATTTATTCGAGCTTATGTCAGATTCGACGATTATTTGTTTCACAAATGAATTTCTGTGCGGAATCGCCGTTTCGCGGGCTAGATCAGTGCATTTGCATGCAAACATGCCAAATTGGCACAGAAACTCCGACCCGTCAAGCACGATCACAATTTATTCGAGCCTATGTCAGATTCGACGATTATTCGTTTCACAAATGAATTTCTGTACGGAATCGCTGTTTAGCGTGCTAGATCAGTGCATTTGTATTCAAATATACGAAATTGGCACGGAAACTCCGATTCGGCAAGCACGACCACGATTTATTCGAGATTATGTCAGATTCGACGATTCTTCGTTTGAGAAGTGTATTTCTGTGCGGAATCGCTGTTTCGCGCGCTAGATCAGTGCATTTGCATGCAAATATACGAAATTGGCACGAAAACTCCGATTCGGCAAGGACGATCACGATTTATTCGAGCTTATGTCAGATTCGACGATTATTTGTTTCACAAATGAATTTCTGTGCGGAATCGCTGTTTAGCGTGCTAGATCAGTGCATTTGTATGCAAATATGCGAAATTGGTACGGAAACTCAAATTCGGCAAGCACGACCACGATTTATTCGAGCTTATGTCAGATTCGACGATTCTTCGTTTCAGAAGTGTATTACTGTGCGGAATCGCTGTTTCGCGTGCTATATCAGTGCATTTGCATGCAAGTATGCGAAATTGGAATTGAAACTCCGACCCGGCAAGCACGATCACAATTTATTCGAGCCTATGTCAGATTCGACGATTATTCGTTTCACAAATGAATTTCTGTACGGAATCGCTGTTTAGCGTGCTAGATCAGTGCATTTGTATTCAAATATACGAAATTGGCACGGAAACTCCGATTCGGCAAGCACGACCACGATTTATTCGAGATTATGTCAGATTCGACGATTCTTCGTTTGAGAACTGTATTTCTGTGCGGAATCGCTGTTTCGCGCGCTAGATCAGTGCATTTGCATGCAAATATGCGAAATTGGCACGAAAACTCCGATTCGGCAAGGACGATCACGATTTATTCGAGCCTATGTCAGATTCGACGATTATTTGTTTCACAAATGAATTTCTGTGCGGAATCGCCGTTTCGCGGGCTAGATCAGTGCATTTGCATGCAAACATGCCAAATTGGCACAGAAACTCCGACCCGTCAAGCACGATCACAATTTATTCGAGCCTATGTCAGATTCGACGATTCTTCGTTTCAGAAGTGTATTTCTGTGCGGAATCGCTGTTTCGCGTGCTAGATCAGTGCATTTGTATGCAGATATGCGAAATTGGCACGGAAACTCCGATTTGGCAAGCACGATCACGATTTATTCGAGCTTACGTCAGATTCGACGATTCTTCGTTTCAGAAGTGTATTTCTGTGCGGAATCGCTGTTTCGCGCGCTAGATCAGTGCATTTGCAGGCAAGTATGCCAAATTGGAATAGAAACTCCGACACGGCAAGCACGAACACGATTTATTCGACGTTATGTCAGATTCGACGATTCTTCGTTTCAGAAGTGTATTTCTGTGCGGAATCGCTGTTTCGCGTGTTAGATCAGTGCATTTGCATGCAAACATTCCAAATTGGCACAGAAACTCCGATCCGCACAAACACGATCACGATTTATTCGAGCTTATGTCAGATTCGACGATTCTTCGTTTCAGAAGTGTATTTCAGTGCGGAATCGCTGTTTCGCGCGCTAGATCAGTGCATTTGCAGGCAGGTATGCCAAATTGGAATAGAAACTCCGTCACGGCAAGCACGGTCACGATTTATTCGACGTTATGTCAGATTCGACGATTCTTCGTTTCAGAAGTGTATTTCTGTGCGGAATCGCTGTTTCGCGTGCTATATCAGTGCATTTGCATGCTAGTATGCGAAATTGGAATTGAAACTCCGACCCGGCAAGCACGATCACAATTTATTCGAGCCTATGTCAGATTCGACGATTATTCGTTTCACAAATGAATTTCTGTACGGAATCGCTGTTTAGCGTGCTAGATCAGTGCATTTGTATTCAAATATACGAAATTGGCACGGAAACTCCGATTCGGCAAGCACGACCACGATTTATTCGAGATTATGTCAGATTCGACGATTCTTCGTTTGAGAAGTGTATTTCTGTGCGGAATCGTTGTTTCGCGCGCTAGATCAGTGTATTTGCATGCAAATATACGAAATTGGCACGAAAACTCCGATTCGGCAAGCACGATCACGATTTATTCGAGCTTATGTCAGATTCGACGATTATTTGTTTCACAAATGAATTTCTGTGCGGAATCGCTGTTTAGCGTGCTAGATCAGTGCATTTGTATGCAAATATGCGAAATTGGTACGGAAACTCCGATTCGGCAAGCACGACCACGATTTATTCGAGCTTATGTCAGATTCGACGATTCTTCGTTTCAGAAGTGTATTACTGTGCGGAATCGCTGTTTCGCGTGCTATATCAGTGCATTTGCATGCAAGTATGCGAAATTGGAATTGAAACTCCGACCCGGCAAGCACGATCACAATTTATTCGAGCCTATGTCAGATTCGACGATTATTCGTTTCACAAATGAATTTCTGTACGGAATCGCTGTTTAGCGTGCTATATCAGTGCATTTGCATGCAAATATACGAAATTGGCACGAAAACTCCGATTCGGCAAGCACGATCACGATTTATTCGAGCTTACGTCAGATTCGACGATTCTTCGTTTCAGAAGTGTATTTCTGTGCGGAATCGCTGTTTTGCGTGCTAGATCAGTGCATTTGTATGCAAATATGCGAAATTGGTACGGAAACTCCGATTCGGCAAGCACGACCACGATTTATTCGAGCTTATGTCAGATTCGACGATTATTTGTTTCACAAATGAATTTCTGTGCGGAATCGCCGTTTCGCGGGCTAGATCAGTGCATTTGCATGCAAACATGCCAAATTGGCACAGAAACTCCGACCCGTCAAGCACGATCACAATTTATTCGAGCCTATGTCAGATTCGACGATTATTCGTTTCACAAATGAATTTCTGTACGGAATCGCTGTTTAGCGTGCTAGATCAGTGCATTTGTATTCAAATATACGAAATTGGCACGGAAACTCCGATTCGGCAAGCACGACCACGATTTATTCGAGATTATGTCAGATTCGACGATTCTTCGTTTGAGAAGTGTATTTCTGTGCGGAATCGCTGTTTCGCGCGCTAGATCAGTGCATTTGCATGCAAATATACGAAATTGGCACGAAAACTCCGATTCGGCAAGGACGATCACGATTTATTCGAGCTTATGTCAGATTCGACGATTATTTGTTTCACAAATGAATTTCTGTGCGGAATCGCCGTTTCGCGGGCTAGATCAGTGCATTTGCATGCAAACATGCCAAATTGGCACAGAAACTCCGACCCGTCAAGCACGATCACAATTTATTCGAGCCTATGTCAGATTCGACGATTCTTCGTTTCAGAAGTGTATTTCTGTGCGGAATCGCTGTTTCGCGTGCTAGATCAGTGCATTTGTATGCAGATATGCGAAATTGGCACGGAAACTCCGATTTGGCAAGCACGATCACAATTTATTCGAGCTTATGTCAGATTCGACGATTCTTCGTTTCAGAATTGTATTTCTGTGCGGAATCGCTGTTTCGCGTGCTAGATCAGTGCATTTGCATGCAAATATGCGAAATTGGACAGAAACTCCGACCAGGCAAGCACGATCACAATTTATTCGAGCCTATGTCAGATTCGACGTTTCTTAGTTTCAGAAGTGTATTTCAGTGCGGAATCGCTGTTTCGCGTGCTAGATCAGTGCATTTGCATGCAAATATGCGAAATTGGCACGAAAACTCCGATTCGGCAAGCACGATCACGATTTATTCGAGCTTATGTCAGATTCGACGATTATTTGTTTCACAAATGAATTTCTGTGCGGAATCGCCGTTTCGCGGGCTAGATCAGTGCATTTGCATGCAAACATGCCAAATTGGCACAGAAACTCCGACCCGTCAAGCACGATCACAATTTATTCGAGCCTATGTCAGATTCGACGATTCTTCGTTTCAGAAGTGTATTTCTGTGCGGAATCGCTGTTTCGCGTGCTAGATCAGTGCATTTGTATGCAGATATGCGAAATTGGCACGGAAACTCCGATTTGGCAAGCACGATCACAATTTATTCGAGCTTATGTCAGATTCGACGATTCTTCGTTTCAGAAGTGTATTTCTGTGCGGAATCGCTGTTTCGCGTGCTAGATCAGTGCATTTGCATGCAAATATGCGAAATTGGACAGAAACTCCGACCAGGCAAGCACGATCACAATTTATTCGAGCCTATGTCAGATTCGACGTTTCTTAGTTTCAGAAGTGTATTTCAGTGCGGAATCGCTGTTTCGCGTGCTAGATCAGTGCATTTGCATGCAAATATGCGAAATTGGCACGAAAACTCCGATTCGGCAAGCACGATCACGATTTATTCGAGCTTATGGCAGATTCGACAATTATTCGTTTCACAAATGAATTTCTGTGCGGAATCGCTGTTTCGCGTAGTAGATCAGTGCATTTGCAAGCAAGTATGCCAAATTGGAATAGAAACTCCGACCCGGCAGGCACGATCCCGATTTATTCGAGCTTATGTCAGATTCGACGATTCTTCGTTTCAGAAGTGTATTTCTGTGCGGAATCGCTGTTTCGCGTGCTATATCAGTGCATTTGCATGCAAGTATGCGAAATTGGAATAGAAACTCCGACCCGGCAAGCACGATCACAATTTATTCGAGCCTATGTCAGTTTCGACATTCTTCGTTTCAGAAGTGTATTTCTGTGCGGAATCGCTGTTTCGCGCGCTAGATCAGTGCATTTGCATGCAAATATGCGAAATTGGAACGAAATCTCCGATTTGGCAATCACGATCATGGTTTATTCGAGCTTATGTCAGATTCGACGATTCTTCGTTTCAGAAGTGTATTTCTGTGCGGAATCGCTGTTTCGCGCGCTAGATCAGTGCATTTGCAGGCAAGTATGCCAAATTGGAATAGAAACTCCGACACGGCAAGCACGGTCACGATTTATTCGACGTTATGTCAGATTCGACGATTCTTCGTTTCAGAAGTGTATTTCTGTGCGGAATCGCTGTTTCGCGTGCTAGATCAGTGCATTTGCATGCAAATATGCGAAATTGGACAGAAACTCCGACCAGGCAAGCACGATCACAATTTATTCGAGCTTATGTCAGATTCGACGATTCTTCGTTTCAGAAGTGTATTTCTGTGCGGAATCGCTGTTTCGCGTGCTAGATCAGTGCATTTGCATGCAAATATGCGAAATTGGACAGAAACTCCGACCAGGCAAGCACGATCACAATTTATTCGAGCCTATGTCAGATTCGACGTTTCTTAGTTTCAGAAGTGTATTTCAGTGCGGAATCGCTGTTTCGCGTGCTAGATCAGTGCATTTGCATGCAAATATGCGAAATTGGCACGAAAACTCCGATTCGGCAAGCACGATCACGATTTATTCGAGCTTATGTCAGATTCGACAATTATTCGTTTCACAAATGAATTTCTGTGCGGAATCGCTGTTTCGCGTAGTAGATCAGTGCATTTGCAAGCAAGTATGCCAAATTGGAATAGAAACTCCGACCCGGCAGGCACGATCCCGATTTATTCGAGCTTATGTCAGATTCAACGATTCTTCGTTTCAGAAGTGTATTTCTGTGCGGAATCGCTGTTTCGCGTGCTATATCAGTGCATTTGCATGCAAGTATGCGAAATTGGAATAGAAACTCCGACCCGGCAAGCACGATCACAATTTATTCGAGCCTATGTCAGTTTCGACATTCTTCGTTTCAGAAGTGTATTTCTGTGCGGAATCGCTGTTTCGCGCGCTAGATCAGTGCATTTGCATGCAAATATGCGAAATTGGAGCGAAATCTCCGATTTGGCAATCACGATCATGGTTTATTCGAGCTTATGTCAGATTCGACGATTCTTCGTTTCAGAAGTGTATTTCTGTGCGGAATCGCTGTTTCGCGCGCTAGATCAGTGCATTTGCAGGCAAGTATGCCAAATTGGAATAGAAACTCCGACACGGCAAGCACGGTCACGATTTATTCGACGTTATGTCAGATTCGACGATTCTTCGTTTCAGAAGTGTATTTCTGTGCGGAATCGCTGTTTCGCGTGCTAGATCAGTGCATTTGCATGCAAATATGCGAAATTGGACAGAAACTCCGACCAGGCAAGCACGATCACAATTTATTCGAGCCTATGTCAGATTCGACGATTATTCGTTTCACAAATGAATTTCTGTACGGAATCGCTGTTTAGCGTGCTAGATCAGTGCATTTGTATTCAAATATACGAAATTGGCACGGAAACTCCGATTCGGCAAGCACGACCACGATTTATTCGAGATTATGTCAGATTCGACGATTCTTCGTTTGAGAAGTGTATTTCTGTGCGGAATCGCTGTTTCGCGCGCTAGATCAGTGCATTTGCATGCAAATATACGAAATTGGCACGAAAACTCCGATTCGGCAAGGACGATCACGATTTATTCGAGCTTATGTCAGATTCGACGATTATTTGTTTCACAAATGAATTTCTGTGCGGAATCGCCGTTTCGCGGGCTAGATCAGTGCATTTGCATGCAAACATGCCAAATTGGCACAGAAACTCCGACCCGTCAAGCACGATCACAATTTATTCGAGCCTATGTCAGATTCGACGATTCTTCGTTTCAGAAGTGTATTTCTGTGCGGAATCGCTGTTTCGCGTGCTAGATCAGTGCATTTGTATGCAGATATGCGAAATTGGCACGGAAACTCCGATTTGGCAAGCACGATCACAATTTATTCGAGCTTATGTCAGATTCGACGATTCTTCGTTTCAGAATTGTATTTCTGTGCGGAATCGCTGTTTCGCGTGCTAGATCAGTGCATTTGCATGCAAATATGCGAAATTGGCACGAAAACTCCGATTCGGCAAGCACGATCACGATTTATTCGAGCTTATGTCAGATTCGACGATTATTTGTTTCACAAATGAATTTCTGTGCGGAATCGCCGTTTCGCGGGCTAGATCAGTGCATTTGCATGCAAACATGCCAAATTGGCACAGAAACTCCGACCCGTCAAGCACGATCACAATTTATTCGAGCCTATGTCAGATTCGACGATTCTTCGTTTCAGAAGTGTATTTCTGTGCGGAATCGCTGTTTCGCGTGCTAGATCAGTGCATTTGTATGCAGATATGCGAAATTGGCACGGAAACTCCGATTTGGCAAGCACGATCACAATTTAGTCGAGCTTATGTCAGATTCGACGATTCTTCGTTTCAGAAGTGTATTTCTGTGCGGAATCGCTGTTTCGCGTGCTAGATCAGTGCATTTGCATGCAAATATGCGAAATTGGACAGAAACTCCGACCAGGCAAGCACGATCACAATTTATTCGAGCCTATGTCAGATTCGACGTTTCTTAGTTTCAGAAGTGTATTTCAGTGCGGAATCGCTGTTTCGCGTGCTAGATCAGTGCATTTGCATGCAAATATGCGAAATTGGCACGAAAACTCCGATTCGGCAAGCACGATCACGATTTATTCGAGCTTATGGCAGATTCGACAATTATTCGTTTCACAAATGAATTTCTGTGCGGAATCGCTGTTTCGCGTAGTAGATCAGTGCATTTGCAAGCAAGTATGCCAAATTGGAATAGAAACTCCGACCCGGCAGGCACGATCCCGATTTATTCGAGCTTATGTCAGATTCGACGATTCTTCGTTTCAGAAGTGTATTTCTGTGCGGAATCGCTGTTTCGCGTGCTATATCAGTGCATTTGCATGCAAGTATGCGAAATTGGAATAGAAACTCCGACCCGGCAAGCACGATCACAATTTATTCGAGCCTATGTCAGTTTCGACATTCTTCGTTTCAGAAGTGTATTTCTGTGCGGAATCGCTGTTTCGCGCGCTAGATCAGTGCATTTGCAAGCAAATATGCGAAATTGGAACGAAATCTCCGATTTGGCAATCACGATCATGGTTTATTCGAGCTTATGTCAGATTCGACGATTCTTCGTTTCAGAAGTGTATTTCTGTGCGGAATCGCTGTTTCGCGCGCTAGATCAGTGCATTTGCAGGCAAGTATGCCAAATTGGAATAGAAACTCCGACACGGCAAGCACGGTCACGATTTATTCGACGTTATGTCAGATTCGACGATTCTTCGTTTCAGAAGTGTATTTCTGTGCGGAATCGCTGTTTCGCGTGCTAGATCAGTGCATTTGCATGCAAATATGCGAAATTGGACAGAAACTCCGACCAGGCAAGCACGATCACAATTTATTCGAGCTTATGTCAGATTCGACGATTCTTCGTTTCAGAAGTGTATTTCTGTGCGGAATCGCTGTTTCGCGTGCTAGATCAGTGCATTTGCATGCAAATATGCGAAATTGGACAGAAACTCCGACCAGGCAAGCACGATCACAATTTATTCGAGCCTATGTCAGATTCGACGTTTCTTAGTTTCAGAAGTGTATTTCAGTGCGGAATCGCTGTTTCGCGTGCTAGATCAGTGCATTTGCATGCAAATATGCGAAATTGGCACGAAAACTCCGATTCGGCAAGCACGATCACGATTTATTCGAGCTTATGTCAGATTCGACAATTATTTGTTTCACAAATGAATTTCTGTGCGGAATCGCTGTTTCGCGTAGTAGATCAGTGCATTTGCAAGCAAGTATGCCAAATTGGAATAGAAACTCCGACCCGGCAGGCACGATCCCGATTTATTCGAGCTTATGTCAGATTCAACGATTCTTCGTTTCAGAAGTGTATTTCTGTGCGGAATCGCTGTTTCGCGTGCTAGATCAGTGCATTTGCATGCAAATATGCGAAATTGGACAGAAACTCCGACCAGGCAAGCACGATCACAATTTATTCGAGCCTATGTCAGTTTCGACATTCTTCGTTTCAGAAGTGTATTTCTGTGCGGAATCGCTGTTTCGCGCGCTAGATCAGTGCATTTGCATGCAAATATGCGAAATTGGAACGAAATCTCCGATTTGGCAATCACGATCATGGTTTATTCGAGCTTATGTCAGATTCGACGATTCTTCGTTTCAGAAGTGTATTTCTGTGCGGAATCGCTGTTTCGCGCGCTAGATCAGTGCATTTGCAGGCAAGTATGCCAAATTGGAATAGAAACTCCGACACGGCAAGCACGGTCACGATTTATTCGACGTTATGTCAGATTCGACGATTCTTCGTTTCAGAAGTGTATTTCTGTGCGGAATCGCTGTTTCGCGTGCTAGATCAGTGCATTTGCATGCAAATATGCGAAATTGGACAGAAACTCCGACCAGGCAAGCACGATCACAATTTATTCGAGCCTATGTCAGATTCGACCATTCTTCGTTTCAGAAGTGTATTTCTGTGCGTAATCGCTGTTTCGCGTGCTATATCAGTGCATTTGCATGCAAGTATGACAAATTGGAATAGAAACTCCGACCGCCAATCACGATCACGATTTATTAGAGCTTATGTCAGATTCGACGATTCTTCGTTTCAGAAGTGTATTTCAGTGCGGAATCGCTGTTTCGCGCGCTAGATCGGTGCATTTGCAGGCAAGTATGCCAAATTGGAATAGAAACTCCGACACGGCAAGCACGGTCACGATTTATTCGACGTTATGTCAGATTCGACGATTCTTCGTTTCAGAAGTGTATTTCTGTGCGGAATCGCTGTTTCGCGTGCTAGATCAGTGCATTTGCATGCAAATATGCGAAATTGGACAGAAACTCCGACCAGGCAAGCACGATCACAATTTATTCGAGCCTATGTTAGATTCGACGATTCTTCGTTTCAGAAGTGTATTTCAGTGCGGAATCGCTGTTTCGCGTGCTAGATCAGTGTATTTGCATACAAGTATGCGAAATTTTAATAGAAACTCCGACCCGGCAAGCACGATCACAATTTATTCGAGCCTATGTCAGATTCGACGATTCTTTGTTTCAGAAGTGTATTTCTGTGCGGAATCGCTGTTTCGCGTGCTAGATCAGTGCATTTGTATGCAAATATGCGAAATTGGCACGGAAACTCCGATTCGGCAAGCACGATCACGATTTATTCGAGCTTATGTCAGATTCGACGATTCTTCGTTTCAGAAGTGTATTTCTGTGCGGAATCGCTGTTTCGCGTGCTATATCAGTGCATTTGCATGCAAGTATGCGAAATTTTAATAGAAACTCCGACCCGGCAAGCACGATCACAATTTATTCGAGCCTATGTCAGTTTCGACATTCTTCGTTTCAGAAGTGTATTTCTGTGCGGAATCGCTGTTTCGCGCGCTAGATCAGTGCATTTGCATGCAAATATGCGAAATTGGCACGAAATCTCCGATTTGGCAAGCACGATCATGGTTTATTCGAGCTTATGTCAGATTCGACGATTATTCGTTTCACAAATGAATTTCTGTACGGAATCGCTGTTTAGCGTGCTAGATCAGTGCATTTGTATGCAAATATGCGAAATTGGTACGGAAACTCCGATTCGGCAAGCACGACCACGATTTATTCGAGCTTATGTCAGATTCGACGATTCTTCGTTTCAGAAGTGTATTACTGTGCGGAATCGCTGTTTCGCATGCTATATCAGTGCATTTGCTTGCAAGTATGCGAAATTTTAATAGAAACTCCGACCCGGCAAGCACGATCACAATTTATTCGAGCCTATGTCAGTTTCGACATTCTTCGTTTCAGAAGTGTATTTCTGTGCGGAATCGCTGTTTCGCGCGCTAGATCAGTGCATTTGCATGCAAATATACGAAATTGGCACGAAAACTCCGATTCGGCAAGCACGATCACGATTTATTCGAGCTTATGTCAGATTCGACGATTATTTGTTTCACAAATGAATTTCTGTGCGGAATCGCTGTTTAGCGTGCTAGATCAGTGCATTTGTATTCAAATATACGAAATTGGCACGGAAACTCCGATTCGGCAAACACGATCACGTTTTATTCGAGCTTATGTCAGATTCGACGATTCTTCGTTTCAGAAGTGTATTTCAGTGCGGAATCGCTGTTTCGCGCGCTAGATCAGTGCATTGGCAGGCAAGTATGCCAAATTGGAATAGAAACTCCGACACGGCAAGCACGATCACGATTTATTCGACGTTATGTCAGATTCGACGATTCTTCGTTTCAGAAGTGTATTTCTGTGCGGAATCGCTGTTTCGCGTGCTAGATCAGTGCATTTGCATGCAAACATTCCAAATTGGCACAGAAACTCCGATCCGCACAAACACGATCACGTTTTATTCGAGCTTATGTCAGATTCGACGATTCTTCGTTTCAGAAGTGTATTTCAGTGCGGAATCGCTGTTTCGCGCGCTAGATCAGTGCATTTGCAGGCAAGTATGCCAAATTGGAATAGAAACTCCGACACGGCAAGCACGATCACGATTTATTCGACGTTATGTCAGATTCGACGATTCTTCGTTTCAGAAGTGTATTTATGTGCGGAATCGCTGTTTCGCGTGTTAGATCAGTGCATTTGCATGCAAACATTCCAAATTGGCACAGAAACTCCGATCCGCACAAACACGATCACGATTTATTCGAGCTTATGTCAGATTCGACGATTCTTCGTTTCAGAAGTGTATTTCAGTGCGGAATCGCTGTTTCGCGCGCAAGATCAGTGCATTTGCAGGCAAGTATGCCAAATTGGAATAGAAACTCCGACACGGCAAGCACGATCACAATTTATTCGAGCCTATGTCAGTTTCGACATTCTTCGTTTCAGAAGTGTATTTCTGTGCGGAATCGCTGTTTCGCGTGCTAGATCAGTGCATTTGCATGCAAATATGCGAAATTGGCACGAAATCTCCGATTTGGCAAGCACGATCATGGTTTATTCGAGCTTATGTCAGATTCGACGATTATTCGTTTCACAAATGAATTTCTGTACGGAATCGCTGTTTAGCGTGCTAGATCAGTGCATTTGTATGCAAATATGCGAAATTGGTACGGAAACTCCGATTCGGCAAGCACGACCACGATTTATTCGAGCCTATGTCAGATTCGACGATTATTCGTTTCACAAATGAATTTCTGTACGGAATCGCTGTTTAGCGTGCTAGATCAGTGCATTTGTATTCAAATATACGAAATTGGCACGGAAACTCCGATTCGGCAAGCACGACCACGATTTATTCGAGATTATGTCAGATTCGACGATTCTTCGTTTGAGAAGTGTATTTCTGTGCGGAATCGCTGTCTCGCGCGCTAGATCAGTGCATTTGCATGCAAATATACGAAATTGGCACGAAAACTCCGATTCGGCAAGCACGATCACGATTTATTCGAGCTTATGTCAGATTCGACGATTATTTGTTTCACAAATGAATTTCTGTGCGGAATCGCTGTTTAGCGTGCTAGATCAGTGCATTTGTATGCAAATATGCGAAATTGGTACGGAAACTCCGATTCGGCAAGCACGACCACGATTTATTCGAGCTTATGTCAGATTCGACGATTCTTCGTTTCAGAAGTGTATTACTGTGCGGAATCGCTGTTTCGCGTGCTATATCAGTGCATTTGCATGCAAGTATGCGAAATTGGAATTGAAACTCCGACCCGGCAAGCACGATCACAATTTATTCGAGCCTATGTCAGATTCGACGATTATTCGTTTCACAAATGAATTTCTGTACGGAATCGCTGTTTAGCGTGCTAGATCAGTGCATTTGTATTCAAATATACGAAATTGGCACGGAAACTCCGATTCGGCAAACACGATCACGTTTTATTCGAGCTTATGTCAGATTCGACGATTCTTCGTTTCAGAAGTGTATTTCAGTGCGGAATCGCTGTTTCGCGCGCTAGATCAGTGCATTGGCAGGCAAGTATGCCAAATTGGAATAGAAACTCCGACACGGCAAGCACGATCACGATTTATTCGACGTTATGTCAGATTCGACGATTCTTCGTTTCAGAAGTGTATTTCTGTGCGGAATCGCTGTTTCGCGTGCTAGATCAGTGCATTTGCATGCAAACATTCCAAATTGGCACAGAAACTCCGATCCGCACAAACACGATCACGTTTTATTCGAGCTTATGTCAGATTCGACGATTCTTCGTTTCAGAAGTGTATTTCAGTGCGGAATCGCTGTTTCGCGCGCTAGATCAGTGCATTTGCAGGCAAGTATGCCAAATTGGAATAGAAACTCCGACACGGCAAGCACGATCACGATTTATTCGACGTTATGTCAGATTCGACGATTCTTCGTTTCAGAAGTGTATTTATGTGCGGAATCGCTGTTTCGCGTGTTAGATCAGTGCATTTGCATGCAAACATTCCAAATTGGCACAGAAACTCCGATCCGCACAAACACGATCACGATTTATTCGAGCTTATGTCAGATTCGACGATTCTTCGTTTCAGAAGTGTATTTCAGTGCGGAATCGCTGTTTCGCGCGCAAGATCAGTGCATTTGCAGGCAAGTATGCCAAATTGGAATAGAAACTCCGACACGGCAAGCACGATCACAATTTATTCGAGCCTATGTCAGTTTCGACATTCTTCGTTTCAGAAGTGTATTTCTGTGCGGAATCGCTGTTTCGCGTGCTAGATCAGTGCATTTGCATGCAAATATGCGAAATTGGCACGAAATCTCCGATTTGGCAAGCACGATCATGGTTTATTCGAGCTTATGTCAGATTCGACGATTATTCGTTTCACAAATGAATTTCTGTACGGAATCGCTGTTTAGCGTGCTAGATCAGTGCATTTGTATGCAAATATGCGAAATTGGTACGGAAACTCCGATTCGGCAAGCACGACCACGATTTATTCGAGCTTATGTCAGATTCGACGATTCTTCGTTTCAGAAGTGTATTACTGTGCGGAATCGCTGTTTCGCGTGCTATATCAGTGCATTTGCATGCAAGTATGCGAAATTGGAATTGAAACTCCGACCCGGCAAGCACGATCACAATTTATTCGAGCCTATGTCAGATTCGACGATTATTCGTTTCACAAATGAATTTCTGTACGGAATCGCTGTTTAGCGTGCTAGATCAGTGCATTTGTATTCAAATATACGAAATTGGCACGGAAACTCCGATTCGGCAAGCACGACCACGATTTATTCGAGATTATGTCAGATTCGACGATTCTTCGTTTGAGAAGTGTATTTCTGTGCGGAATCGCTGTTTCGCGCGCTAGATCAGTGCATTTGCATGCAAGTATGCGAAATTGGAATTGAAACTCCGACCCGGCAAGCACGATCACAATTTATTCGAGCCTATGTCAGATTCGACGATTATTCGTTTCACAAATGAATTTCTGTACGGAATCGCTGTTTAGCGTGCTATATCAGTGCATTTGCATGCAAATATACGAAATTGGCACGAAAACTCCGATTCGGCAAGCACGATCACGATTTATTCGAGCTTATGTCAGATTCGACGATTATTTGTTTCACAAATGAATTTCTGTGCGGAATCGCCGTTTCGCGGGCTATATCAGTACATTTGCATGCAAGTATGCGAAATTGGAATTGAAACTCCGACCCGGCAAGCACGATCACAATTTATTCGAGCCTATGTCAGATTCGACGATTCTTCGTTTCAGAAGTGTATTTCTGTGCGGAATCGCTGTTTCGCGTGCTAGATCAGTGCATTTGTATGCAGATATGCGAAATTGGCACGGAAACTCCGATTTGGCAAGCACGATCACGATTTATTCGAGCTTACGTCAGATTCGACGATTCTTCGTTTCAGAAGTGTATTTCTGTGCGGAATCGCTGTTTCGCGCGCTAGATCAGTGCATTTGCAGGCAAGTATGCCAAATTGGAATAGAAACTCCGACACGGCAAGCACGATCACGATTTATTCGACGTTATGTCAGATTCGACGATTCTTCGTTTCAGAAGTGTATTTCTGTGCGGAATCGCTGTTTCGCGTGCTAGATCAGTGCATTTGCATGCAAACATTCCAAATTGGCACAGAAACTCCGATCCGCACAAACACGATCACGTTTTATTCGAGCTTATGTCAGATTCGACGATTCTTCGTTTCAGAAGTGTATTTCAGTGCGGAATCGCTGTTTCGCGCGCTAGATCAGTGCATTTGCAGGCAAGTATGCCAAATTGGAATAGAAACTCCGACACGGCAAGCACGATCACGATTTATTCGACGTTATGTCAGATTCGACGATTCTTCGTTTCAGAAGTGTATTTATGTGCGGAATCGCTGTTTCGCGTGTTAGATCAGTGCATTTGCATGCAAACATTCCAAATTGGCACAGAAACTCCGATCCGCACAAACACGATCACGATTTATTCGAGCTTATGTCAGATTCGACGATTCTTCGTTTCAGAAGTGTATTTCAGTGCGGAATCGCTGTTTCGCGCGCAAGATCAGTGCATTTGCAGGCAAGTATGCCAAATTGGAATAGAAACTCCGACACGGCAAGCACGATCACAATTTATTCGAGCCTATGTCAGTTTCGACATTCTTCGTTTCAGAAGTGTATTTCTGTGCGGAATCGCTGTTTCGCGTGCTAGATCAGTGCATTTGCATGCAAATATGCGAAATTGGCACGAAATCTCCGATTTGGCAAGCACGATCATGGTTTATTCGAGCTTATGTCAGATTCGACGATTATTTGTTTCACAAATGAATTTCTGTGCGGAATCGCCGTTTCGCGTGCTAGATCAGTGCATTTGTATGCAGATATGCGAAATTGGCACGGCAACTCCGATTTGGCAAGCACGATCACGATTTATTCGAGCTTATGTCAGATTCGACGATTATTCGTTTCACAAATGAATTTCTGTACGGAATCGCTGTTTAGCGTGCTAGATCAGTGCATTTGTATGCAAATATGCGAAATTGGTACGGAAACTCCGATTCGGCAAGCACGACCACGATTTATTCGAGCCTATGTCAGATTCGACGATTATTCGTTTCACAAATGAATTTCTGTACGGAATCGCTGTTTAGCGTGCTAGATCAGTGCATTTGTATTCAAATATACGAAATTGGCACGGAAACTTCGATTCGGCAAGCACGACCACGATTTATTCGAGATTATGTCAGATTCGACGATTCTTCGTTTGAGAAGTGTATTTCTGTGCGGAATCGCTGTCTCGCGCGCTAGATCAGTGCATTTGCATGCAAATATACGAAATTGGCACGAAAACTCCGATTCGGCAAGCACGATCACGATTTATTCGAGCTTATGTCAGATTCGACGATTATTTGTTTCACAAATGAATTTCTGTGCGGAATCGCTGTTTAGCGTGCTAGATCAGTGCATTTGTATGCAAATATGCGAAATTGGTACGGAAACTCCGATTCGGCAAGCACGACCACGATTTATTCGAGCTTATGTCAGATTCGACGATTCTTCGTTTCAGAAGTGTATTACTGTGCGGAATCGCTGTTTCGCGTGCTATATCAGTGCATTTGCATGCAAGTATGCGAAATTGGAATTGAAACTCCGACCCGGCAAGCACGATCACAATTTATTCGAGCCTATGTCAGATTCGACGATTATTCGTTTCACAAATGAATTTCTGTACGGAATCGCTGTTTAGCGTGCTAGATCAGTGCATTTGTATTCAAATATACGAAATTGGCACGGAAACTCCGATTCGGCAAGCACGACCACGATTTATTCGAGATTATGTCAGATTCGACGATTCTTCGTTTGAGAAGTGTATTTCTGTGCGGAATCGCTGTTTCGCGCGCTAGATCAGTGCATTTGCATGCAAGTATGCGAAATTGGAATTGAAACTCCGACCCGGCAAGCACGATCACAATTTATTCGAGCCTATGTCAGATTCGACGATTATTCGTTTCACAAATGAATTTCTGTACGGAATCGCTGTTTAGCGTGCTATATCAGTGCATTTGCATGCAAATATACGAAATTGGCACGAAAACTCCGATTCGGCAAGCACGATCACGATTTATTCGAGCTTATGTCAGATTCGACGATTATTTGTTTCACAAATGAATTTCTGTGCGGAATCGCCGTTTCGCGGGCTATATCAGTACATTTGCATGCAAGTATGCGAAATTGGAATTGAAACTCCGACCCAGCAAGCACGATCACAATTTATTCGAGCCAATGTCAGATTCGACGATTCTTCGTTTCAGAAGTGTATTTCTGTGCGGAATCGCTGTTTCGCGTGCTAGATCAGTGCATTTGTATGCAGATATGCGAAATTGGCACGGAAACTCCGATTTGGCAAGCACGATCACGATTTATTCGAGCTTACGTCAGATTCGACGATTCTTCGTTTCAGAAGTGTATTTCTGTGCGGAATCGCTGTTTCGCGCGCTAGATCAGTGCATTTGCAGGCAAGTATGCCAAATTGGAATAGAAACTCCGACACGGCAAGCACGATCACAATTTATTCGAGCCTATGTCAGATTCGTCGTTTCTTCGTTTCAGAAGTGTATTTCTGTGCGGAATCGCTGTTTCGCGTGCTAGATCAGTGCATTTGCATGCAAATATGCGAAATTGGCACGAAAACTCCGATTCGGCAAGCACGATCACGATTTATTCGAGCTTATGTCAGATTCGACGATTATTTGTTTCACAAATGAATTTCTGTGCGGAATCGCCGTTTCGCGGGCTAGATCAGTGCATTTGCATGCAAACATGCCAAATTGGCACAGAAACTCCGACCCGTCAAGCACGATCACAATTTATTCGAGCCTATGTCAGATTCGACGATTCTTCGTTTCAGAAGTGTATTTCTGTGCGGAATCGCTGTTTCGCGTGCTAGATCAGTGCATTTGTATGCAGATATGCGAAATTGGCACGGAAACTCCGATTTGGCAAGCACGATCACAATTTATTCGAGCTTATGTCAGATTCGACGATTCTTCGTTTCAGAAGTGTATTTCTGTGCGGAATCGCTGTTTCGCGTGCTAGATCAGTGCATTTGCATGCAAATATGCGAAATTGGACAGAAACTCCGACCAGGCAAGCACGATCACAATTTATTCGAGCCTATGTCAGATTCGACGTTTCTTAGTTTTAGAAGTGTATTTCAGTGCGGAATCGCTGTTTCGCGCGCTAGATCAGTGCATTTGCATGCAAATATGCGAAATTGGCACGATATCTCCGATTTGGCAAGCACGATCATGGTTTATTCGAGCCTATGTCAGATTCGACGTTTCTTAGTTTCAGAAGTGTATTTCAGTGCGGAATCGCTGTTTCGCGTGCTAGATCAGTGCATTTGCATGCAAATATGCGAAATTGGCACGAAAACTCCGATTCGGCAAGCACGATCACGATTTATTCGAGCTTATGTCAGATTCGACAATTATTCGTTTCACAAATGAATTTCTGTGCGGAATCGCTGTTTCGCGTAGTAGATCAGTGCATTTGCAAGCAAGTATGCCAAATTGGAATAGAAACTCCGACCCGGCAGGCACGATCCCGATTTATTCGAGCTTATGTCAGATTCGACGATTCTTCGTTTCAGAAGTGTATTTCTGTGCGGAATCGCTGTTTCGCGTGCTATATCAGTGCATTTGCATGCAAGTATGCGAAATTGGAATAGAAACTCCGACCCGGCAAGCACGATCACAATTTATTCGAGCCTATGTCAGTTTCGACGATTCTTCGTTTCAGAAGTGTATTTCTGTGCGGAATCGCTGTTTCGCGCGCTAGATCAGTGCATTTGCATGCAAATATGCGAAATTGGCACGAAATCTCCGATTTGGCAATCACGATCATGGTTTATTCGAGCTTATGTCAGATTCGACGATTCTTCGTTTCAGAAGTGTATTTCTGTGCGGAATCGCTGTTTCGCGCGCTAGATCAGTGCATTTGCAGGCAAGTATGCCAAATTGGAATAGAAACTCCGACACGGCAAGCACGGTCACGATTTATTCGACGTTATGTCAGATTCGACGATTCTTCGTTTCAGAAGTGTATTTCTGTGCGGAATCGCTGTTTCGCGTGCTAGATCAGTGCATTTATATGCAAATATGCGAAATTGGACAGAAACTCCGACCAGGCAAGCACGATCACAATTTATTCGAGCCTATGTCAGATTCGACGATTCTTCGTTTCAGAAGTGTATTTCTGTGCGTAATCGCTGTTTCGCGTGCTATATCAGTGCATTTGCATGCAAGTATGACAAATTGGAATAGAAACTCCGACCGCCAATCACGATCACGATTTATTAGAGCTTATGTCAGATTCGACGATTCTTCGTTTCAGAAGTGTATTTCAGTGCGGAATCGCTGTTTCGCGCGCTAGATCGGTGCATTTGCAGGCAAGTATGCCAAATTGGAATAGAAACTCCGACACGGCAAGCACGGTCACGATTTATTCGACGTTATGTCAGATTCGACGATTCTTCGTTTCAGAAGTGTATTTCTGTGCGGAATCGCTGTTTCGCGTGCTAGATCAGTGCATTTGCATGCAAATATGCGAAATTGGACAGAAACTCCGACCAGGCAAGCACGATCACAATTTATTCGAGCCTATGTCAGATTCGACGATTCTTCGTTTCAGAAGTGTATTTCAGTGCGGAATCGCTGTTTCGCGTGCTAGATCAGTGCATTTGCATACAAGTATGAGAAATTGGAATAGAAACCACGACCCGACAATCACGATCACGATTTAATCGAGCTTATGGCAGATTCGACAATTATTCGTTTCACAAATGAATTTCTGTGCGGAATCGCTGTTTCGCGTAGTAGATCAGTGCATTTGCAAGCAAGTATGCCAAATTGGAATAGAAACTCCGATTCGGCAAGCACGATCACAATTTATTCGAGCCTATGTCAGATTCGACGATTCTTCGTTTCAGAAGTGTATTTCTGTGCGGAATCGCTGTTTCGCGTGCTATATCAGTGCATTTGCATGCAAGTATGCGAAATTTTAATAGAAACTCCGACCCGGCAAGCACGATCACAATTTATTCGAGCCTATGTCAGATTCGACGATTCTTTGTTTCAGAAGTGTATTTCTGTGCGGAATCGCTGTTTCGCGTGCTAGATCAGTGCATTTGTATGCAGATATGCGAAATTGGCACGGAAACTCCGATTCGGCAAGCACGATCACGATTTATTCGAGCTTATGTCAGATTCGACGATTCTTCGTTTCAGAAGTGTATTTCTGTGCGGAATCGCTGTTTCGCGTGCTATATCAGTGCATTTGCATGCAAGTATGCGAAATTTTAATAGAAACTCCGACCCGGCAAGCACGATCACAATTTATTCGAGCCTATGTCAGTTTCGACATTCTTCGTTTCAGAAGTGTATTTCTGTGCGGAATCGCTGTTTCGCGCGCTAGATCAGTGCATTTGCATGCAAATATGCGAAATTGGCACGAAATCTCCGATTTGGCAAGCACGATCATGGTTTATTCGAGCTTATGTCAGATTCGACGATTATTCGTTTCACAAATGAATTTCTGTACGGAATCGCTGTTTAGCGTGCTAGATCAGTGCATTTGTATGCAAATATGCGAAATTGGTACGGAAACACCGATTCGGCAAGCACGACCACGATTTATTCGAGCTTATGTCAGATTCGACGATTCTTCGTTTCAGAAGTGTATTACTGTGCGGAATCGCTGTTTCGCATGCTATATCAGTGCATTTGCTTGCAAGTATGCGAAATTTTAATAGAAACTCCGACCCGGCAAGCACGATCACAATTTATTCGAGCCTATGTCAGTTTCGACATTCTTCGTTTCAGAAGTGTATTTCTGTGCGGAATCGCTGTTTCGCGCGCTAGATCAGTGCATTTGCATGCAAATATACGAAATTGGCACGAAAACTCCGATTCGGCAAGCACGATCACGATTTATTCGAGCTTATGTCAGATTCGACGATTATTTGTTTCACAAATGAATTTCTGTGCGGAATCGCTGTTTAGCGTGCTAGATCAGTGCATTTGTATTCAAATATACGAAATTGGCACGGAAACTCCGATTCGGCAAACACGATCACGTTTTATTCGAGCTTATGTCAGATTCGACGATTCTTCGTTTCAGAAGTGTATTTCAGTGCGGAATCGCTGTTTCGCGCGCTAGATCAGTGCATTTGCAGGCAAGTATGCCAAATTGGAATAGAAACTCCGACACGGCAAGCACGATCACGATTTATTCGACGTTATGTCAGATTCGACGATTCTTCGTTTCAGAAGTGTATTTCTGTGCGGAATCGCTGTTTCGCGTGCTAGATCAGTGCATTTGCATGCAAACATTCCAAATTGGCACAGAAACTCCGATCCGCACAAACACGATCACGTTTTATTCGAGCTTATGTCAGATTCGACGATTCTTCGTTTCAGAAGTGTATTTCAGTGCGGAATCGCTGTTTCGCGCGCTAGATCAGTGCATTTGCAGGCAAGTATGCCAAATTGGAATAGAAACTCCGACACGGCAAGCACGATCACGATTTATTCGACGTTATGTCAGATTCGACGATTCTTCGTTTCAGAAGTGTATTTATGTGCGGAATCGCTGTTTCGCGTGTTAGATCAGTGCATTTGCATGCAAACATTCCAAATTGGCACAGAAACTCCGATCCGCACAAACACGATCACGATTTATTCGAGCTTATGTCAGATTCGACGATTCTTCGTTTCAGAAGTGTATTTCAGTGCGGAATCGCTGTTTCGCGCGCTAGATCAGTGCATTTGCATGCAAATATGCGAAATTGGCACGAAATCTCCGATTTGGCAACCACGATCATGGTTTATTCGAGCTTATGTCAGATTCGACGATTATTCGTTTCACAAATGAATTTCTGTACGGAATCGCTGTTTAGCGTGCTAGATCAGTGCATTTGTATGCAAATATGCGAAATTGGTACGGAAACTCCGATTCGGCAAGCACGACTACGATTTATTCAAGCTTATGTCAGATTCGACGATTCTTCGTTTCAGAAGTGTATTACTGTGCGGAATCGCTGTTTCGCGTGCTATATCAGTGCATTTGCATGCAAGTATGCGAAATTGGAATTGTAACTCCGACCCGGCAAGCACGATCACAATTTATTCGAGCCTATGTCAGATTCGACGATTATTCGTTTCACAAATGAATTTCTGTACGGAATCGCTGTTTAGCGTGCTAGATCTGTGCATTTGTATTCAAATATGCGAAATTGGCACGGAAACTCCGATTCGGCAAGCACGACCACGATTTATTCGAGATTATGTCAGATTCGACGATTCTTCGTTTGAGAAGTGTATTTCTGTGCGGAATCGCTGTTTCGCGCGCTAGATCAGTGCATTTGCATGCAAATATGCGAAATTGGCACGAAAACTCCGATTCGGCAAGCACGATCACGATTTATTCGAGCTTATGTCAGATTCGACGATTATTTGTTTCACAAATGAATTTCTGTGCTGAATCGCCGTTTCGCGGGCTAGATCAGTACATTTGCATGCAAACATGCCAAATTGGTACAGAAACTCCGACCCGTCAAGCACGATCACAATTTATTCGAGCCTATGTCAGATTCGACGATTCTTCGTTTCAGAAGTGTATTTCTGTGCGGAATCGCTGTTTCGCGTGCTAGATCAGTGCATTTGCATGCAAACATTCCAAATTGGCACAGAAACTCCGATCCGCACAAACACGATCACGATTTATTCGAGCTTATGTCTGATTCGACAATTATTCGTTTCACAAATGAATTTCTGTGCGGAATCGCTGTTTCGCGCGCTAGATCAGTGCATTTGCAGGCAAGTATGCCAAATTGGAATAGAAACTCCGACACGGCAAGCACGATCACGATTTATTCGAGATTATGTCAGATTCGACGATTCTTCGTTTCAGAAGTGTATTTCTGTGCGGAATCGCTGTTTCGCGCGCTAGATCAGAGCATTTGCATGCAAATATGCGAAATTGGCACGAAATCTCCGATTTGGCAAGCACGATCACGATTTATTCGAGCTTATGTCAGATTCGACGATTCTTTGTTTCAGAAGTGTATTTCTGTGCGGAATCGCTATTTCGCGTGCTAGATCAGTGTATTTGCATGCAAATATGCGAAATTGGACAGAAACTCCGACCAGGCAAGCACGATCACAATTTATTCGAGCCTATGTCAGATTCGACGATTCTTCGTTTCAGAAGTGTATTTCAGTGCGGAATCGCTGTTTCGCGTGCTAGAACGGTGCATTTGCAGCCAAGTATGCCAAATTGGAATAGAAACTCCGACACGGCAAGCACGATCACGATTTATTCGACGTTATGTCAGATTCGACGATTCTTCGTTTCAGACGTGTATTTCTGTGCGGAATCGCTGTTTCGCGTGCTAGATCAGTGCATTTGCATGCAAATATGCGAAATTGGACAGAAACTCCGACCAGGCAAGCACGATCACAATTTATTCGAGCCTATGTCAGATTCGACGATTCTTCGTTTCAGAAGTGTATTTATGTGCGGAATCGCTGTTTCGCGTGTTAGATCAGTGCATTTGCATGCAAACATTCCAAATTGGCACAGAAACTCCGATCCGCACAAACACGATCACGATTTATTCGAGCTTATGTCAGATTCGACGATTCTTCGTTTCAGAAGTGTATTTCTGTGCGTAATCGCTGTTTCGCGCGCTAGATCAGTGCATTTGCATGCAAGTATGACAAATTGGAATAGAAACTCCGACCGGCAATCACGATCACGATTTATTCGAGCTTATGTCAGATTCGACGATTCTTCGTTTCAGAAGTGTATTTCTGTGCGGAATCGCTGTTTCGCGCGCTAGATCAGTGCATTTGCATGCAAGTATGCGAAAGTGGAATTGAAACTCCGACCCGGCAAGCACGATCACAATTTATTCGAGCCTATGTCAGATTCGACGATTATTCGTTTCACAAATGAATTTCTGTACGGAATCGCTGTTTAGCGAGCTAGATCAGTGCATTTGTATTCAAATATGCGAAATTGGCACGGAAACTCCGATTCGGCAAGCACGATCATGATTTATTCGAGCTTATGTCAGATTCGACGATTCTTCGTTTCAGAAGTGTATTTCTGTGCGGAATCGCTGTTTCGCGCGCTAGATCAGTGCATTTGCATGCAAATATGCGAAATTGGCACGAAAACTCCGATTCGGCAAGCACGATCATGATTTATTCGAGCTTATGTCAGATTCGACGATTCTTCGTTTCAGAAGTGTATTTCTGTGCGGAATCGCTGTTTCGCGCGCTAGATCAGTGCATTTGCATGCAAATATGCGAAATTGGCACGAAATCTCCGATTTGGCAAGCACGATCATGGTTTATTCGAGCTTATGTCAGATTCGACGATTATTCGTTTCACAAATGAATTTCTGTACGGAATCGCTGTTTAGCGTGCTAGATCAGTGTATTTGTATGCAAATATGCGAAATTGGTACGGAAACTCCGATTCGGCAAGCACGACCACGATTTATTCGAGCTTATGTCAGATTCGACGATTCTTCGTTTCAGAAGTGTATTTCTGTGCGGAATCGCTGTTTCGCGCGCTAGATCAGTGCATTTGCAGGCAAGTATGCCAAATTGGAATAGGAACTCCGACACGGCAAGCACGATCACGATTTATTCGACGTTATGTCAGATTCGACGATTCTTCGTTTCAGAAGTGTATTTCTGTGCGTAATCGCTGTTTCGCGCGCTAGATCAGTGCATTTGCATGCAAGTATGACAAATTGGAATAGAAACTCCGACCGGCAATCACGATCACGATTTATTCGAGCTTATGTCAGATTCGACGATTCTTCGTTTCAGAAGTGTATTTCTGTGCGGAATCGCTGTTTCGCGCGCTAGATCAGTGCATTTGCATGCAAGTATGCGAAAGTGGAATTGAAACTCCGACCCGGCAAGCACGATCACAATTTATTCGAGCCTATGTCAGATTCGACGATTATTCGTTTCACAAATGAATTTCTGTACGGAATCGCTGTTTAGCGAGCTAGATCAGTGCATTTGTATTCAAATATGCGAAATTGGCACGGAAACTCCGATTCGGCAACCACGATCATGATTTATTCGAGCTTATGTCAGATTCGACGATTCTTCGTTTCAGAAGTGTATTTCTGTGCGGAATCGCTGTTTCGCGCGCTAGATCAGTGCATTTGCATGCAAATATGCGAAATTGGCACGAAAACTCCGATTCGGCAAGCACGATCATGATTTATTCGAGCTTATGTCAGATTCGACGA
Source organism: Lasioglossum baleicum (assembly GCF_051020765.1). NCBI lineage: Eukaryota > Metazoa > Arthropoda > Insecta > Hymenoptera > Halictidae > Lasioglossum > Lasioglossum baleicum. Next base: position 32,773 of record NW_027469283.1, on the reverse strand, counting down.
TTCTTCGTTTCAGAAGTGTATTTCTGTGCGGAATCGCTGTTTCGCGCGCTAGATCAGTGCATTTGCATGCAAATATGCGAAATTGGCACGAAATCTCCGATTTGGCAAGCACGATCATGGTTTATTCGAGCTTATGTCAGATTCGACGATTATTCGTTTCACAAATGAATTTCTGTACGGAATCGCTGTTTAGCGTGCTAGATCAGTGCATTTGTATGCAAATATGCGAAATTGGTACGGAAACTCCGATTCGGCAAGCACGACCACGATTTATTCGAGCTTATGTCAGATTCGACGATTCTTCGTTTCAGAAGTGTATTTCTGTGCGGAATCGCTGTTTCGCGCGCTAGATCAGTGCATTTGCAGGCAAGTATGCCAAATTGGAATAGGAACTCCGACACGGCAAGCACGATCACGATTTATTCGACGTTATGTCAGATTCGACGATTCTTCGTTTCAGAAGTGTATTTCTGTGCGCAATCGCTGTTTCGCGTGCTAGATCAGTGCATTTGCATGCAAATATGCGAAATTGGACAGAAACTCCGACCAGGGAAGCACGATCACAATTTATTCGAGCCTATGTCAGATTCGACGATTCTTCGTTTCAGAAGTGTATTTCAGTGCGGAATCGCTGTTTCGCGTGCTAGATCAGTGCATTTGCATGCAAATATGCGAAATTGGCACGAAAACTCCGATTCGGCAAGCACGATCACGATTTATTCGAGCTTATGTCAGATTCGACAATTATTCGTTTCACAAATGAATTTCTGTGCAGAATCGCTGTTTCGCGTAGTAGATCAGTGCATTTGCAAGCAAGTATGCCAAATTGGAATACAAACTCCGACCCGGCAAGCCCGATCACGATTTATTCGAGCTTATGTCAGATTCGACGATTCTTCGTTTCAGACGTGTATTTCTGTGCGGAATCGCTGTTTCGCGTGCTAGATCAGTGCATTTGCATGCAAATATGCGAAATTGGACAGAAACTCCGACCAGGCAAGCACGATCACAATTTATTCGAGCCTATGTCAGATTCGACGATTCTTCGTTTCAGAAGTGTATTTATGTGCGGAATCGCTGTTTCGCGCGCTAGATCAGTGCATTTGCATGCAAATATGCGAAATTGGCACGAAAACTCCGATACGGCAAGCACGATCACGATTTATTCGAGCTTATGTCAGATTCGACAATTATTCGTTTCACAAATGAATTTCTGTGCGGAATCGCTGTTTCGCGTAGTAGATCAGTGCATTTGCAAGCAAGTATGCCAAATTGGAATAGAAACTCCGACCCGGCAAGCACGATCACGATTTATTCGAGCTTATGTCAGATTCGACGATTCTTTGTTTCAGAAGTGTATTTCTGTGCGGAATCGCTGTTTCGCGTGCTAGATCAGTGCATTTTTATGCAGATATGCGAAATTGGCACGGAAACTCCGATTCGGCAAGCACGATCACGATTTATTCGAGCTTATGTCTGATTCGACGATTCTTCGTTTCAGAAGTGTATTTCTGTGCGGAATCGCTGTTTCGCGTGCTAGATCAGTGCATTTGCATGCAAATATGCGAAATTGGACAGAAACTCCGACCAGGCAAGCACGATAACAATTTATTTGAGCCTATGTCAGATTCGACGATTCTTCGTTTCAGAAGTGTATTTCTGTGCGGAATCGCTGTATCGCGTGTTAGATCAGTGCATTTGCATGCAAATATGCGAAATTGGACAGAAACTCCGACCAGGCAAGCACGATCACGATTTATTCGAGCTTATGTCAGATTCGACGATTCTTCGTTTCAGAAGTGTATTTCTGTGCGGAATCGCTGTTTCGCGCGCTAGATCAGTGCATTTGCATGCAAGTATGCGAAATTGGAATTGAAACTCCGACCCGGCAAGCACGATCACGATTTATTCGACGTTATGTCAGATTCGACGATTCTTCGTTTCAGAAGTGTATTTCTGTGCGGAATCGCTGTTTCGCGTGCTATATCAGTGCATTTGCAGGCAAGTATGCCAAATTGGAATAGAAACTCCGACACGGCAAGCACGATCACGATTTATTCGACGTTATGTCAGATTCGACGATTCTTCGTTTCAGAAGTGTATTTCTGTGCGGAATCGCTGTTTCGCGTGCTAGATCAGTGCATTTGCATGCAAATATGCGAAATTGGACAGAAACTCCGACCAGGCAAGCACGATCACAATTTATTCGAGCCTATGTCAGATTCGACGATTCTTCGTTTCAGAAGTGTATTTCTGTGCGGAATCGCTGTTTCGCGTGTTAGATCAGTGCATTTGCATGCAAACATTCCAAATTGGCACAGAAACTCCGATCCGCACAAACACGATCACGATTTATTCGAGCTTATGTCAGATTCGACGATTCTTCGTTTCAGAAGTGTATTTCTGTGCGGAATCGCTGTTTCGCGTGCTAGATCAGTGCATTTGCATGCAAATATGCGAAATTGGACAGAAACTCCGACCAGGCAAGCACGATAACAATTTATTCGAGCCTATGTCAGATTCGACGATTCTTCGTTTCAGAAGTGTATTTCTGTGCGGAATCGCTGTTTCGCGTGTTAGATCAGTGCATTTGCATGCAAATATGCGAAATTGGACAGAAACTCCGACCAGGCAAGCACGATCACGATTTATTCGAGCTTATGTCAGATTCGACGATTCTTCGTTTCAGAAGTGTATTTCTGTGCGGAATCGCTGTTTCGCGTGTTAGATCAGTGCATTTGCATGCAAACATTCCAAATTGGCACAGAATCTCCGATCCGCACAAACACGATCACGATTTATTCGAGCTTATGTCAGATTCGACGATTCTTCGTTTCAGAAGTGTATTTCTGTGCGGAATCGCTGTTTCGCGCGCTAGATCAGTGCATTTGCATGCAAGTATGCGAAATTGGAATTGAAACTCCGACCCGGCAAGCACGATCACGATTTATTCGACGTTATGTCAGATTCGACGATTCTTCGTTTCAGAAGTGTATTTCTGTGCGGAATCGCTGTTTCGCGTGCTATATCAGTGCATTTGCATGCAAGTATGACAAATTGGAATAGAAACTCCGACACGGCAAGCACGATCACGATTTATTCGACGTTATGTCAGATTCGACGATTCTTCGTTTCAGAAGTGTATTTCTGTGCGGAATCGCTGTTTCGCGTGCTAGATCAGTGTATTTGCATGCAAATATGCGAAATTGGACAGAAACTCCGACCAGGCAAGCACGATCACAATTTATTCGAGCCTATGTCAGATTCGACGATTCTTCGTTTCAGAAGTGTATTTCAGTGCGGAATCGCTGTTTCGCGTGCTAGATCAGTGCATTTGCATGCAAATATGCGAAATTGGCACGAAAACTCCGATTCGGCAAGCACGATCACGATTTATTCGAGCTTATGTCAGATTCGACAATTATTCGTTTCACAAATGAATTTCTGTGCGGAATCGCTGTTTCGCGTAGTAGATCAGTGCATTTGCAAGCAAGTATGCCAAATTGGAATAGAAACTCCGACCCGGCAAGCACGATCACGATTTATTCGAGCTTATGTCAGATTCGACGATTCTTCGTTTCAGAAGTGTATTTCTGTGCGGAATCGCTGTTTCGCGTGCTATATCAGTGCATTTGCATGCAAGTATGCGAAATTGGAATAGAAACTCCGACCCGGCAAGCACGATCACAATTTATTCGAGCCTATGTCAGTTTCGACATTCTTCGTTTCAGAAGTGTATTTCTGTGCGGAATCGCTGTTTCGCGTGCTAGATCAGTGCATTTGCATGCAAATATGCGAAATTGGACAGAAACTCCGACCAGGCAAGCACGATCACAATTTATTCGAGCCTATGTCAGATTCGACGATTCTTCGTTTCAGAAGTGTATTTCTGTGCGGAATCGCTGTTTCGCGTGTTAGATCAGTGCATTTGCATGCAAATATGCGAAATTGGACAGAAACTCCGACCAGGCAAGCACGATCACGATTTATTCGAGCTTATGTCAGATTCGACGATTCTTCGTTTCAGAAGTGTATTTCTGTCCGGAATCGCTGTTTCGCGCGCTAGATCAGTGCATTTGCATGCAAGTATGCGAAATTGGAATTGAAACTCCGACCCGGCAAGCACGATCACGATTTATTCGACGTTATGTCAGATTCGACGATTCTTCGTTTCAGAAGTGTATTTCTGTGCGGAATCGCTGTTTCGCGTGCTATATCAGTGCATTTGCAGGCAAGTATGCCAAATTGGAATAGAAACTCCGACACGGCAAGCACGATCACGATTTATTCGACGTTATGTCAGATTCGACGATTCTTCGTTTCAGAAATGTATTTCTGTGCGGAATCGCTGTTTCGCGTGCTAGATCAGTGCATTTGCATGCAAATATGCGAAATTGGACAGAAACTCCGACCAGGCAAGCACGATCACAATTTATTCGAGCCTATGTCAGATTCGACGATTCTTCGTTTCAGAAGTGTATTTCTGTGCGGAATCGCTGTTTCGCGCGCTAGATCAGTGCATTTGCAGGCAAGTATGCCAAATTGGAATGGAAACTCCGACACGGCAAGCACGATCACGATTTATTCGACGTTATGTCAGATTCGACGATTCTTCGTTTCAGAAGTGTATTTCTGTGCGGAATCGATGTTTCGCGCGCTAGATCAGTGCATTTGCATGCAAGTATGACAAATTGGAATAGAAACTCCGACCGGCAATCACGATCACGATTTATTCGAGCTTATGTCAGATTCGACGATTCTTCGTTTCAGAAGTGTATTTCTGTGCGGAATCGCTGTTTCGCGCGCTAGATCAGTGCATTTGCAGGCAAGTATGCCAAATTGGAATGGAAACTCCGACACGGCAAGCACGATCACGATTTATTCGACGTTATGTCAGATTCGACGATTCTTCGTTTCAGAAGTGTATTTCTGTGCGGAATAGGTGTTTCGCGTGCTAGATCAGTGCATTTGCATGCAAATATGCGAAATTGGACAGAAACTCCGACCAGGCAAGCACGATCACAATTTATTCGAGCCTATGTCAGATTCGACGATTCTTCGTTTCAGAAGTGTATTTCAGTGCGGAATCGCTGTTTCGCGTGCTAGATCAGTGCATTTGCATGCAAATATGCGAAATTGGCACGAAAACTCCGATTCGGCAAGCACGATCACGATTTATTCGAGCTTATGTCAGATTCGACAATTATTCGTTTCACAAATGAATTTCTGTGCGGAATCGCTGTTTCGCGTAGTAGATCAGTGCATTTGCAAGCAAGTATGCCAAATTGGAATAGAAACTCCGACCCGGCAAGCACGATCACGATTTATTCGAGCTTATGTCAGATTCGATGATCCTTTGTTTCAGAAGTGTATTTCTGTGCGGAATCGCTGTTTCGCGTGCTAGATCAGTGCATTTGTATGCAGATATGCGAAATTGGCACGGAAACTCCGATTCGGCTAGCACGATCACGATTTATTCGAGCTTATGTCAGATTCGACGATTCTTCGTTTCAGAAGTGTATTTCTGTGCGGAATCGCTGTTTCGCGTGCTATATCAGTGCATTTGCATGCAAGTATGCGAAATTGGAATAGAAACTCCGACCCGGCAAGCACGATCACAATTTATTCGAGCCTATGTCAGTTTCGACATTCTTCGTTTCAGAAGTGTATTTCTGTGCGGAATCGCTGTTTCGCGCGCTAGATCAGAGCATTTGCATGCAAATATGCGAAATTGGCACGAAATCTCCGATTTGGCAAGCACGATCATGGTTTATTCGAGCTTATGTCAGATTCGACGATTATTCGTTTCACAAATGAATTTCTGTACGGAATCGCTGTTTAGCGTCCTAGATCAGTGTATTTGTATGCAAATATGCCAAATTGGAATAGAAACTCCGACACGGCAAGCACGATCACGATTTATTCGACGTTATGTCAGATTCGACGATTCTTCGTTTCAGAAGTGTATTTCTGTGCGGAATCGCTGTTTCGCGTGCTAGATCAGTGCATTTGCATGCAAATATGCGAAATTGGACAGAAACTCCGACCAGGCAAGCACGATCACAATTTATTCGAGCCTATGTCAGATTCGACGATTCTTCGTTTCAGAAGTGTATTTCTGTGCGGAATCGCTGTTTCGCGTGTTAGATCAGTGCATTTGCATGCAAACATTCCAAATTGGCACAGAAACTCCGATCCGCACAAACACGATCACGATTTATTCGAGCTTATGTCAGATTCGACGATTCTTCGTTTCAGAAGTGTATTTCTGTGCGTAATCGCTGTTTCGCGCGCTAGATCAGTGCATTTGCATGCAAGTATGACAAATTGGAATAGAAACTCCGACCGGCAATCACGATCACGATTTATTCGAGCTTATGTCAGATTCGACGATTCTTCGTTTCAGAAGTGTATTTCTGTGCGGAATCGCTGTTTCGCGCGCTAGATCAGTGCATTTGCATGCAAGTATGCGAAAGTGGAATTGAAACTCCGACCCGGCAAGCACGATCACAATTTATTCGAGCCTATGTCAGATTCGACGATTATTCGTTTCACAAATGAATTTCTGTACGGATTCGCTGTTTAGCGAGCTAGATCAGTGCATTTGTATTCAAATATGCGAAATTGGCACGGAAACTCCGATTCGGCAAGCACGACCACGATTTATTCGGGATTATGTCAGATTCGACGATTCTTCGTTTGAGAAGTGTATTTCTGTGCGGAATCGCTGTTTCGCGCGCTAGATCAGTACATTTGCATGCAAATATGCGAAATTGGCACGAAATCTCCGATTTGGCAAGCACGATCATGGTTTATTCGAGCTTATGTCAGATTCGACGATTATTCGTTTCACAAATGAATTTCTGTTCGGAATCGCTGTTTAGCGTGCTAGATCAGTGCATTTGTATGCAAATATGCGAAATTGGACAGAAACTCCGACCAGGCAAGCACGATCACAATTTATTCGAGCCTATGTCAGATTCGACGATTCTTCGTTTCAGAAGTGTATTTCTGTGCGTAATCGCTGTTTCGCGCGCTAGATCAGTGCATTTGCAAGCAAGTATGCCAAATTGGAATAGAAACTCCGACCCGGCAAGCACGATCACGATTTATTCGAGCTTATGTCAGATTCGACGATTCTTTGTTTCAGAAGTGTATTTCTGTGCGGAATCGCTGTTTCGCGTGCTAGATCAGTGCATTTTTTTGCAGATATGCGAAATTGGCACGGAAACTCCGATTCGGCAAGCACGATCACGATTTATTCGAGCTTATGTCAGATTCGACGATTCTTCGTTTCAGAAGTGTATTTCTGTGCGGAATCGCTGTTTCGCGTGCTATATCAGTGCATTTGCATGCAAGTATGCGAAATTGGAATAGAAACTCCGACCCGGCAAGCACGATCACAATTTATTCGAGCCTATGTCAGTTTCGACATTCTTCGTTTCAGAAGTGTATTTCTGTGCGGAATCGCTGTTTCGCGTGCTAGATCAGTGCATTTGCATGCAAATATGCGAAATTGGACAGAAACTCCGACCAGGCAAGCACGATCACAATTTATTCGAGCCTATGTCAGATTCGACGATTCTTCGTTTCAGAAGTGTATTTCTGTGCGGAATCGCTGTTTCGCGTGTTAGATCAGTGCATTTGCATGCAAATATGCGAAATTGGACAGAAACTCCGACACGGCAAGCACGATCACGATTTATTCGACGTTATGTCAGATTCGACGATTCTTCGTTTCAGAAGTGTATTTCTGTGCGGAATAGGTGTTTCGCGTGCTAGATCAGTGCATTTGCATGCAAATATGCGAAATTGGACAGAAACTCCGACCAGGCAAGCACGATCACAATTTATTCGAGCCTATGTCAGATTCGACGATTCTTCGTTTCAGAAGTGTATTTCTGTGCGGAATCGCTGTTTCGCGTGTTAGATCAGTGCATTTGCATGCAAACATTCCAAATTGGCACAGAAACTCCGATCCGCACAAACACGATCACGATTTATTCGAGCTTATGTCAGATTCGACGATTCTTCGTTTCAGAAGTGTATTTCTGTGCGTAATCGCTGTTTCGCGCGCTAGATCAGTGCATTTGCATGCAAGTATGCCAAATTGGAATAGAAACTCCGACACGGCAAGCACGATCACGATTTATTCGACGTTATGTCAGATTCGACGATTCTTCGTTTCAGAAGTGTATTTCTGTGCGGAATCGATGTTTCGCGCGCTAGATCAGTGCATTTGCATGCAAACATTCCAAATTGGCACAGAAACTCCGATCCGCACAAACACGATCACGATTTATTCGAGCTTATGTCAGATTCGACGATTCTTCGTTTCAGAAGTGTATTTCTGTGCGGAATCGCTGTTTCGCGTGTTAGATCAGTGCATTTGCATGCAAACATTCCAAATTGGCACAGAAACTCCGATCCGCACAAACACGATCACGATTTATTCGAGCTTATGTCAGATTCGACGATTCTTCGTTTCAGAAGTGTATTTCTGTGCGTAATCGCTGTTTCGCGCGCTAGATCAGTGCATTTGCATGCAAGTATGCCAAATTGGAATAGAAACTCCGACACGGCAAGCACGATCACGATTTATTCGACGTTATGTCAGATTCGACGATTCTTCGTTTCAGAAGTGTATTTCTGTGCGGAATCGCTGTTTCGCGTGCTATATCAGTGCATTTGCAGGCAAGTATGCCAAATTGGAATAGAAACTCCGACACGGCAAGCACGATCACGATTTATTCGACGTTATGTCAGATTCGACGATTCTTCGTTTCAGAAGTGTATTTCTGTGCGGAATCGCTGTTTCGCGTGTTAGATCAGTGCATTTGCATGCAAACATTCCAAATTGGCACAGAAACTCCGATCCGCACAAACACGATCACGATTTATTCGAGCTTATGTCAGATTCGACGATTCTTCGTTTCAGAAGTGTATTTCTGTGCGTAATCGCTGTTTCGCGCGCTAGATCAGTGCATTTGCATGCAAGTATGAAAAATTGGAATAGAAACTCCGACCGGCAATCACGATCACGCTTTATTCGAGCTTATGTCAGATTCGACGATTCTTCGTTTCAGAAGTGTATTTCTGTGCGGAATCGCTGTTTCGCGCGCTAGATCAGTGCATTTGCATGCAAGTATGCGAAAGTGGCACGAAATCTCCGATTTGGCAAGCACGATCATGGTTTATTCGAGCTTATGTCAGATTCGACGATTATTCGTTTCACAAATGAATTTCTGTACGGAATCGCTGTTTAGCGTGCTAGATCAGTGCATTTGTATGCAAATATGCGAAATTGGACAGAAACTCCGACCAGGCAAGCACGATCACAATTTATTCGAGCCTATGTCAGATTCGACGATTCTTCGTTTCAGAAGTGTATTTCTGTGCGTAATCGCTGTTTCGCGCGCTAGAGCAGTGCATTTGCAAGCAAGTATGCCAAATTGGAATAGAAACTCCGACCCGGCAAGCACGATCACGATTTATTCGAGCTTATGTCAGATTCGACGATTCTTTGTTTCAGAAGTGTATTTCTGTGCGGAATCGCTGTTTCGCGTGCTAGATCAGTGCATTTTTTTGCAGATATGCGAAATTGGCACGGAAACTACGATTCGGCAAGCACGATCACGATTTATTCGAGCTTATGTCAGATTCGACGATTCTTCGTTTCAGAAGTGTATTTCTGTGCGGAATCGCTGTTTCGCGTGCTATATCAGTGCATTTGCATGCAAGTATGCGAAATTGGAATAGAAACTCCGACCCGGCAAGCACGATCACAATTTATTCGAGCCTATGTCAGTTTCGACATTCTTCGTTTCAGAAGTGTATTTCTGTGCGGAATCGCTGTTTCGCGTGCTAGATCAGTGCATTTGCATGCAAATATGCGAAATTGGACAGAAACTCCGACCAGGCAAGCACGATCACAATTTATTCGAGCCTATGTCAGATTCGACGATTCTTCGTTTCAGAAGTGTATTTCTGTGCGGAATCGCTGTTTCGCGTGTTAGATCAGTGCATTTGCATGAAAATATGCGAAATTGGACAGAAACTCCGACCAGTCAAGCACGATCACGATTTATTCGAGCTTATGTCAGATTCGACGATTCTTCGTTTCAGAAGTGTATTTCTGTGCGGAATCGCTGTTTCGCGCGCTAGATCAGTGCATTTGCATGCAAGTATGCGAAATTGGAATTGAAACTCCGACCCGGCAAGCACGATCACGATTTATTCGACGTTATGTCAGATTCGACGATTCTTCGTTTCAGAAGTGTATTTCTGTGCGGAATCGCTGTTTCGCGTGCTATATCAGTGCATTTGCAGGCAAGTATGCCAAATTGGAATAGAAACTCCGACACGGCAAGCACGATCACGATTTATTCGACGTTATGTCAGATTCGACGATTCTTCGTTTCAGAAGTGTATTTCTGTGCGGAATCGCTGTTTCGCGTGCTAGATCAGTGCATTTGCATGCAAATATGCGAAATTGGACAGAAACTCCGACCAGGCAAGCACGATCACAATTTATTCGAGCCTATGTCAGATTCGACGATTCTTCGTTTCAGAAGTGTATTTCTGTGCGGAATCGCTGTTTCGCGTGTTAGATCAGTGCATTTGCATGCAAACATTCCAAATTGGCACAGAAACTCCGATCCGCACAAACACGATCACGATTTATTCGAGCTTATGTCAGATTCGACGATTCTTCGTTTCAGAAGTGTATTTCTGTGCGGAATCGATGTTTCGCGCGCTAGATCAGTGCATTTGCATGCAAGTATGACAAATTGGAATAGAAACTCCGACCGGCAATCACGATCACGATTTATTCGAGCTTATGTCAGATTCGACGATTCTTCGTTTCAGAAGTGTATTTCTGTGCGGAATCGCTGTTTCGCGCGCTAGATCAGTGCATTTGCAGGCAAGTATGCCAAATTGGAATGGAAACTCCGACACGGCAAGCACGATCACGATTTATTCGACGTTATGTCAGATTCGACGATTCTTCGTTTCAGAAGTGTATTTCTGTGCGGAATAGGTGTTTCGCGTGCTAGATCAGTGCATTTGCATGCAAATATGCGAAATTGGACAGAAACTCCGACCAAGCAAGCACGACCACGATTTATTCGGGATTATGTCAGATTCGACGATTCTTCGTTTGAGAAGTGTATTTCTGTGCGGAATCGCTGTTTCGCGCGCTAGATCAGTGCATTTGCATGCAAATATGCGAAATTGGCACGGAAACTCCGATTCGGCAAGCACGATCACGATTTATTCGAGCTTATGTCAGATTCGACGATTCTTCGTTTCAGAAGTGTATTTCTGTGCGGAATCGCTGTTTCGCGTGCTATATCAGTGCATTTGCATGCAAGTATGCGAAATTGGAATAGAAACTCCGACCCGGCAAGCACGATCACAATTTATTCGAGCCTATGTCAGTTTCGACATTCTTCGTTTCAGAAGTGTATTTCTGTGCGGAATCGCTGTTTCGCGCGCTAGATCAGAGCATTTGCATGCAAATATGCGAAATTGGCACGAAATCTCCGATTTGGCAAGCACGATCATGGTTTATTCGAGCTTATGTCAGATTCGACGATTATTCGTTTCACAAATGAATTTCTGTACGGAATCGCTGTTTAGCGTGCTAGATCAGTGCATTTGTATGCAAATATGCGAAATAGGTACGGAAACTCCGATTCGGCAAGCACGACCACGATTTATTCGAGCTTATGTCAGATTCGACGATTCTTCGTTTCAGAAGTGTATTTCTGTGCGGAATCGCTGTTTCGCGCGCTAGATCGGTGCATTTGCAGGCAAGTATGCGAAATTGGAATAGAAACTCCGACCCGGCAAGCACGATCACAATTTATTCGAGCCTATGTCAGTTTCGACATTCTTCGTTTCAGAAGTGTATTTCTGTGCGGAATCGCTGTTTCGCGCGCTAGATCAGAGCATTTGCATGCAAATATGCGAAATTGGCACGAAATCTCCGATTTGGCAAGCACGATCATGGTTTATTCGAGCTTATGTCAGATTCGACGATTATTCGTTTCACAAATGAATTTCTGTACGGAATCGCTGTTTAGCGTGCTAGATCAGTGCATTTGTATGCAAATATGCGAAATGGGTACGGAAACTCCGATTCGGCAAGCACGACCACGATTTATTCGAGCTTATGTCAGATTCGACGATTCTTCGTTTCAGAAGTGTATTTCTGTGCGGAATCGCTGTTTCGCGCGCTAGATCGGTGCATTTGCAGGCAAGTATGCCAAATTGGAATAAAAACTCCGACACGGCAAGCACGATCACGATTTATTCGACGTTATGTCAGATTCGACGATTCTTCGTTTCAGAAGTGTATGTCTGTGCGGAATCGCTGTTTCGCGTGCTAGATCAGTGCATTTGCATGCAAATATGCGAAATTGGACAGAAACTCCGACCAGGCAAGCACGATCACAATTTATTCGAGCCTATGTCAGATTCGACGATTCTTCGTTTCAGAAGTGTATTTATGTGCGGAATCGCTGTTTCGCGTGTTAGATCAGTGCATTTGCATGCAAACATTCCAAATTGGCACAGAAACTCCGATCCGCACAAACACGATCACGATTTATTCGAGCTTATGTCAGATTCGACGATTCTTCGTTTCAGAAGTGTATTTCTGTGCGTAATCGCTGTTTCGCGCGCTAGATCAGTGCATTTGCATGCAAGTATGACAAATTGGAATAGAAACTCCGACCGGCAATCACGATCACGATTTATTCGAGCTTATGTCAGATTCGACGATTCTTCGTTTCAGTAGTGTATTTCTGTGCGGAATCGCTGTTTCGCGCGCTAGATCAGTGCATTTGCATGCAAGTATGCGAAAGTGGAATTGAAACTCCGACCCGGCAAGCACGATCACAATTTATTCGAGCCTATGTCAGATTCGACGATTATTCGTTTCACAAATGAATTTCTGTACGGAATCGCTGTTTAGCGAGCTAGATCAGTGCATTTGTATTCAAATATGCGAAATTGGCACGGAAACTCCGATTCGGCAAGCACGACCACGATTTATTCGGGATTATGTCAGATTCGACGATTCTTCGTTTGAGAAGTGTATTTCTGTGCGGAATCGCTGTTTCGCGCGCTAGATCAGTGCATTTGCATGCAGATATGCGAAATTGGCACGAAATCTCCGATTTGGCAAGCACGATCATGGTTTATTCGAGCTTATGTCAGATTCGACGATTATTCGTTTCACAAATGAATTTCTGTACGGAATCGCTGTTTAGCGTGCTAGATCAGTGCATTTGTATGCAAATATGCGAAATTGGTACGGAAACTCCGATTCGGCAAGCACGACCACGATTTATTCGAGATTATGTCAGATTCGACGATTCTTCGTTTGAGAAGTGTATTTCTGTGCGGAATCGCTGTTTCGCGCGCAAGATCAGTGCATTTGCATGCAAATATGCGAAATTGGCACGAAAACTCCGATTCGGCAAGCACGATCACGATTTATTCGAGCTTATGTCAGATTCGACGATTATTTGTTTCACAAATGAATTTCTGTGCGGAATCGCCGTTTCGCGGGCTAGATCAGTGCATCTGCATGCAAACATGCCAAATTGGCACAGAAACTCCGACCCGTCAAGCACGATCACAATTTATTCGAGCCTATGTCAGATTCGACGATTCTTCGTTTCAGAAGTGTATTTCTGTGCGGAATCGCTGTTTCGCGTGCTAGATCAGTGCATTTGTATGCAGATATGCGAAATTGGCACGGAAACTCCGATTTGGCAAGCACGATCACGATTTATTCGAGCTTATGTCAGATTCGACGATTCTTCGTTTCAGAAGTGTATTTCTGTGCGGAATCGCTGTTTCGCGTGCTATATCAGTGCATTTGCATGCAAGTATGCGAAATTGGAATTGAAACTCCGACCCGGCAAGCACGATCACAATTTATTCGAGCCTATGTCAGATTCGACGATTATTCGTTTCACAAATGAATTTCTGTACGGAATCGCTGTTTAGCGATCTAGATCAGTGCATTTGTATTCAAATATGCGAAATTGGCACGGAAACTCCGATTCGGCAAGCACGACAACGATTTATTCGAGATTATGTCAGATTCGACGATTCTTCGTTTCAGAAGTGTATTTCTGTGCGGAATCGCTGTTTCGCGTGCTATATCAGTGCATTTGCATGCAAGTATGCGAAATTGGAATTGAAACTCCGTCCCGGCAAGCACGATCACAATTTATTCGAGCCTATGTCAGATTCGACGATTATTCGTTTCACAAATGAATTTCTGTACGGAATCGCTGTTTAGCGATCTAGATCAGTGCATTTGTATTCAAATATGCGAAATTGGCACGGAAACTCCGATTCGGCAAGCACGACCACGATTTATTCGAGATTATGTCAGATTCGACGATTCTTCGTTTCAGAAGTGTATTTCTGTGCGGAATCGCTGTTTCGCGCGCTAGATCAGTGCATTTGCAGGCAAGTATGCCAAATTGGAATAGAAACTCCGACACGGCAAGCACGATCACGATTTATTCGACGTTATGTCAGATTCGACGATTCTTCGTTTCAGAAGTGTATTTCTGTGCGGAATCGCTGTTTCGCGTGCTAGATCAGTGCATTTGCATGCAAATATGCGAAATTGGACAGAAACTCCGACCAGGCAAGCACGATCACAATTTATTCGAGCCTATGTCAGATTCGACGATTCTTCGTTTCAGAAGTGTATTTCTGTGCGGAATCGCTGTTTCGCGTGCTATATCAGTGCATTTGCATGCAAGTATGCGAAATTGGAATTGAAACTCCGACCCGGCAAGCACGATCACAATTTATTCGAGCCTATGTCAGATTCGACGATTATTCGTTTCACAAATGAATTTCTGTACGGAATCGCTGTTTAGCGATCTAGATCAGTGCATTTGTATTCAAATATGCGAAATTGGCACGGAAACTCCGATTCGGCAAGCACGACCACGATTTATTCGGGATTATGTCAGATTCGACGATTCTTCGTTTGAGAAGTGTATTTCTGTGCGGAATCGCTGTTTCGCGCGCTAGATCAGTGCATTTGCATGCAAATATGCGAAATTGGCACGAAATCTCCGATTTGGCAAGCACGATCATGGTTTATTCGAGCTTATGTCAGATTCGACGATTATTCGTTTCACAAATGAATTTCTGTACGGAATCGCTGTTTAGCGTGCTAGATCAGTGCATTTGTATGCAAATATGCGAAATTGGTACGGAAACTCCGATTCGGCAAGCACGACCACGATTTATTCGAGCTTATGTCAGATTCGACGATTCTTCGTTTCAGAAGTGTATTACTGTGCGGAATCGCTGTTTCGCGTGCTATATCAGTGCATTTGCATGCAAGTATGCGAAATTGGAATTGAAACTCCGACCCGGCAAGCACGATCACAATTTATTCGAGCCTATGTCAGATTCGACGATTATTCGTTTCACAAATGAATTTCTGTACGGAATCGCTGTTTAGCGTGCTAGATCAGTGCATTTGTATTCAAATATGCGAAATTGGCACGGAAACTCCGATTCGGCAAGCACGACCACGATTTATTCGAGATTATGTCAGATTCGACGATTCTTCGTTTGAGAAGTGTATTTCTGCGCGGAATCGCTGTTTCGCGTAGTAGATCAGTGCATTTGCAAGCAAGTATGCCAAATTGGAATAGAAACTCCGACCCGGCAAGCACGATCACGATTTATTCGAGCTTATGTCAGATTCGACGATTCTTTGTTTCAGAAGTGTATTTCTGTGCGGAATCGCTGTTTCGCGTGCTAGATCAGTGCATTTGTATGCAGATATGCGAAATTGGCACGGAAACTCCGATTTGGCAAGCACGATCACGATTTATTCGAGCTTATGTCAGATTCGACGATTCTTCGTTTCAGAAGTGTATTTCTGTGCGGAATCGCTGTTTCGCGTGCTATATCAGTGCATTTGCATGCAAGTATGCGAAATTGGAATTGAAACTCCGACCCGGCAAGCACGATCACAATTTATTCGAGCCTATGTCAGATTCGACGATTATTCGTTTCACAAATGAATTTCTGTACGGAATCGCTCTTTAGCGATCTAGATCAGTGCATTTGTATTCAAATATGCGAAATTGGCACGGAAACTCCGATTCGGCAAGCACGACCACGATTTATTCGAGATTATGTCAGATTCGACGATTCTTCGTTTCAGAAGTGTATTTCTGTGCGGAATCGCTGTTTCGCGCGCTAGATCAGTGCATTTGCAGGCAAGTATGCCAAATTGGAATAGAAACTCCGACACGGCAAGCACGATCACGATTTATTCGACGTTATGTCAGATTCGACGATTCTTCGTGTCAGAAGTGTATTTCTGTGCGGAATCGCTGTTTCGCGTGCTAGATCAGTGCATTTGCATGCAAATATGCGAAATTGGACAGAAACTGCGACCAGGCAAGCACGATCACAATTTATTCGAGCCTATGTCAGATTCGACGATTCTTCGTTTCAGAAGTGTATTTCTGTGCGGAATCGCTGTTTCGCGTGCTATATCAGTGCATTTGCATGCAAGTATGCGAAATTGGAATTGAAACTCCGACCCGGGAAGCACGATCACAATTTATTCGAGCCTATGTCAGATTCGACGATTATTCGTTTCACAAATGAATTTCTGTACGGAATCGCTGTTTAGCGATCTAGATCAGTGCATTTGTATTCAAATATGCGAAATTGGCACGGAAACTCCGATTCGGCAAGCACGACCACGATTTATTCGAGATTATGTCAGATTCGACGATTCTTCGTTTCAGAAGTGTATTTCTGTGCGGAATCGCTGTTTCGCGCGCTAGATCAGTGCATTTGCAGGCAAGTATGCCAAATTGGAATAGAAACTCCGACACGGCAAGCACGATCACGATTATTCGACGTTATGTCAGATTCGACGATTCTTCGTTTCAGAAGTGTATTTCTGTGCGGAATCGCTGTTTCGCGTGCTAGATCAGTGCATTCGCATGCAAATATGCGAAATTGGACAGAAACTCCGACCAGGCAAGCACGATCACAATTTATTCGAGCCTATGTCAGATTCGACGATTCTTCGTTTCAGAAGTGTATTTCAGTGCGGAATCGCTGTTTCGCGTGCTAGATCAGTGCATTTGCATGCAAATATGCGAAATTGGCACGAAAACTCCGATTCGGCAAGCACGATCACGATTTATTCGAGCTTATGTCAGATTCGACAATTATTCGTTTCACAAATGAATTTCTGTGCGGAATCGCTGTTTCGCGTAGTAGATCAGTGCATTTGCAAGCAAGTATGCCAAATTGGAATAGAAACTCCGACCCGGCAAGCCCGATCACGATTTATTCGAGCTTATGTCAGATTCGACGATTCTTTGTTTCAGAAGTGAATTTCTGTGCGGAATCGCTGTTTCGCTGCTAGATCAGTGCATTTGTATGCAGATATGCGAAATTGGCACGGAAACTCCGATTCGGCAAGCACGATCACGATTTATTCGAGCTTATGTCAGATTCGACGATTCTTCGTTTCAGAAGTGTATTTCTGTGCGGAATCGCTGTTTCGCGTGCTATATCAGTGCATTTGCATGCAAGTATGCGAAATTGGAATAGAAACTCCGACCCGGCAAGCACGATCACAATTTATTCGAGCCTATGTCAGTTTCGACATTCTTCGTTTCAGAAGTGTATTTCTGTGCGGAATCGCTGTTTCGCGCGCTAGATCAGAGCATTTGCATGCAAATATGCGAAATTGGCACGAAATCTCCGATTTGGCAAGCACGATCACGATTTATTCGAGCTTATGTCAGATTCGACGATTCTTTGTTTCAGAAGTGTATTTCTGTGCGGAATCGCTATTTCGCGTGCTAGATCAGTGCATTTGTATGCAGATATGCGAAATTGGCACGGAAACTCCGATTCGGCAAGCACGATCACGATTTATTCGAGCTTATGTCAGATTCGACGATTCTTCGTTTCAGAAGTGCATTTCTGTGCGGAATCGCTGTTTCGCGTGCTAGATCGGTGCATTTGCAGGCAAGTATGCCAAATTGGAATAGAAATTCCGACACGGCAAGCACGATCACGATTTATTCGACGTTATGTCAGATTCGACGATTCTTCGTTTCAGAAGTGTATTTCTGTGCGGAATCGCTGTTTCGCGTGCTAGATCAGTGCATTTGCATGCAAATATGCGAAATTGGACAGAAACTCCGACCAGGCAAGCACGATCACAATTTATTCGAGCCTATGTCAGATTCGACGATTCTTCGTTTCAGAAGTGTATTTATGTGCGGAATCGCTGTTTCGCGTGTTAGATCAGTGCATTTGCATGCAAACATTCCAAATTGGCACAGAAACTCCGATCCGCACAAACACGATCACGATTTATTCGAGCTTATGTCAGATTCGACGATTCTTCGTTTCAGAAGTGTATTTCTGTGCGTAATCGCTGTTTCGCGCTAGATCAGTGCATTTGTATTCAAATATGCGAAATTGGCACGGAAACTCCGATTCGGCAAGCACGACCACGATTTATTCGAGATTATGTCAGATTCGACGATTCTTCGTTTCAGAAGTGTATTTCTGTGCGGAATCGCTGTTTCGCGTGCTAGATCGGTGCATTTGCAGGCAAGTATGCCAAATTGGAATAGAAACTCCGACACGGCAAGCACGATCACGATTTATTCGACGTTATGTCAGATTCGACGATTCTTCGTTTCAGAAGTGTATTTCTGTGCGGAATCGCTGTTTCGCGTGCTATATCAGTGCATTTGCACGCAAGTATGCGAAATTGGAATTGAAACTCCGTCCCGGCAAGCACGATCACAATTTATTCGAGCCTATGTCAGATTCGACGATTATTCGTTTCACAAATGAATTTCTGTACGGAATCGCTGTTTAGCGATCTAGATCAGTGCATTTGTATTCAAATATGCGAAATTGGCACGGAAACTCCGATTCGGCAAGCACGACCACGATTTATTCGAGATTATGTCAGATTCGACGATTCTTCGTTTCAGAAGTGTATTTCTGTGCGGAATCGCTGTTTCGCGTGCTAGATCGGTGCATTTGCAGGCAAGTATGCCAAATTGGAATAGAAACTCCGACACGGCAAGCACGATCACGATTTATTCGACGTTATGTCAGATTCGACGATTCTTCGTTTCAGAAGTGTATTTCTGTGCGGAATCGCTGTTTCGCGTGCTAGATCAGTGCATTTGCATGCAAATATGGGAAATTGGACAGAAACTCCGACCAGGCAAGCACGATCACAATTTATTCGAGCCTATGTCAGATTCGACGATTCTTCGTTTCAGATGTGTATTTATGTGCGGAATCGCTGTTTCGCGTGTTAGATCAGTGCATTTGCATGCAAACATTCCAAATTGGCACAGAAAGTCCGATCCGCACAAACACGATCATGATTTATTCGAGCTTATGTCAGATTCGACGATTCTTCGTTTCAGAAGTGTATTTCTGTGCGTAACCGCTGTTTCGCGCGCTAGATCAGTGCATTTGCATGCAAGTATGACAAATTGGAATAGAAACTCCGACCGGCAATCACGATCACGATTTATTCGAGCTTATGTCAGATTCGACAATTCTTCGTTTCAGAAGTGTATTTCTGTGCGGAATCGCTGTTTCGCGCGCTAGATCAGTGCATTTGCATGCAAGTATGCGAAAGTGGAATTGAAACTCCGACCCGGCAAGCACGATCACAATTTATTCGAGCCTATGTCAGATTCGACGATTATTCGTTTCACAAATGAATTTCTGTACGGAATCGCTGTTTAGCGAGCTAGATCAGTGCATTTGTATTCAAATATGCGAAATTGGCACGGAAACTCCGATTCGGCAAGCACGACCACGATTTATTCGGGATTATGTCAGATTCGACGATTCTTCGTTTGAGAAGTGTATTTCTGTGCGGAATCGCTGTTTCGCGCGCTAGATCAGTGCATTTGCATGCAAATATGCGAAATTGGCACGAAAACTCCGATTCGGCAAGCACGATCATGATTTATTCGAGCTTATGTCAGATTCGACGATTCTTCGTTTCAGAAGTGTATTTCTGTGCGGAATCGCTGTTTCGCGAGCTAGATCAGTGCATTTGCATGCAAATATGCGAAATTGGCACGAAATCTCCGATTTGGCAAGCACGATCATGGTTTATTCGAGCTTATGTCAGATTCGACGATTATTCGTTTCACAAATGAATATCTGTACGGAATCGCTGTTTAGCGTGCTAGATCAGTGCATTTGTATGCAAATATGCGAAATTGGTACGGAAACTCCGATTCGGCAAGCACGACCACGATTTATTCGATCTTATGTCAGATTCGACGATTCTTCGTTTCAGAAGTGTATTACTTTGCGGAATCGCTGTTTCGCGTGCTATATCAGTGCATTTGCATGCAAGTATGCGAAATTGGAATTGAAACTCCGACCCGGCAAGCACGATCACAATTTATTCGAGCCTATGTCAGATTCGACGATTATTCGTTTCACAAATGAATTTCTGTACGGAATCGCTGTTTAGCGATCTAGATCAGTGCATTTGTATTCAAATATGCGAAATTGGCACGGAAACTCCGATTCGGCAAGCACGACCACGATTTATTCGAGATTATGTCAGATTCGACGATTCTTCGTTTCAGAAGTGTATTTCTGTGCGGAATCGCTGTTTCGCGCGCTAGATCAGTGCATTTGCAGGCAAGTATGCCAAATTGGAATAGAAACTCCGACACGGCAAGCACGATCACGATTTATTCGAGATTATGTCAGATTCGACGATTCTTCGTTTCAGAAGTGTATTTCTGTGCGGAATCGCTGTTTCGCGCGCTAGATCAGAGCATTTGCATGCAAATATGCGAAATTGGCACGAAATCTCCGATTTGGCAAGCACGATCACGATTTATTCGAGCTTATGTCAGATTCGACGATTCTTTGTTTCAGAAGTGTATTTCTGTGCGGAATCGCTATTTCGCGTGCTAGATCAGTGCATTTGTATGCAGATATGCGAAATTGGCACGGAAACTCCGATTTGGCAAGCACGATCACAATTTATTCGAGCCTATGTCAGATTCGACGATTCTTCGTTTCAGAAGTGTATTTCAGTGCGGAATCGCTGTTTCGCGTGCTAGATCAGTGCATTTGCATGCAAATATGCGAAATTGGCACGAAAACTCCGATTCGGCAAGCACGATCACGATTTATTCGAGCTTATGTCAGATTCGACAATTATTCGTTTCACAAATGAATTTCTGTGCGGAATCGCTGTTTCGCGTAGTAGATCAGTGCATTTGCAAGCAAGTATGCCAAATTGGAATAGAAACTCCGACCCGGCAAGCCCGATCACGATTTATTCGAGCTTATGTCAGATTCGACGATTCTTTGTTTCAGAAGTGTATTTCTGTGCGGAATCGCTGTTTCGCTGCTAGATCAGTGCATTTGTATGCAGATATGCGAAATTGGCACGGAAACTCCGATTCGGCAAGCACGATCACGATTTATTCGAGCTTATGTCAGATTCGACGATTCTTCGTTTCAGAAGTGTATTTCTGTGCGGAATCGCTGTTTCGCGTGCTATATCAGTGCATTTGCATGCAAGTATGCGAAATTGGAATAGAAACTCCGACCCGGCAAGCACGATCACAATTTATTCGAGCCTATGTCAGTTTCGACATTCTTCGTTTCAGAAGTGTATTTCTGTGCGGAATCGCTGTTTCGCGCGCTAGATCAGAGCATTTGCATGCAAATATGCGAAATTGGCACGAAATCTCCGATTTGGCAAGCACGATCACGATTTATTCGAGCTTATGTCAGATTCGACGATTCTTTGTTTCAGAAGTGTATTTCTGTGCGGAATCGCTATTTTGCGTGCTAGATCAGTGCATTTGTATGCAGATATGCGAAATTGGCACGGAAACTCCGATTCGGCAAGCACGATCACGATTTATTCGAGCTTATGTCAGATTCGACGATTCTTCGTTTCAGAAGTGTATTTCTGTGCGGAATCGCTGTTTCGCGTGCTAGATCGGTGCATTTGCAGGCAAGTATGCCAAATTGGAATAGAAACTCCGACACGGCAAGCACGATCACGATTTATTCGACGTTATGTCAGATTCGACGATTCTTCGTTTCAGAAGTGTATTTCTGTGCGGAATCGCTGTTTCGCGTGCTAGATCAGTGCATTTGCATGCAAATATGCGAAATTGGACAGAAACTCCGACCAGGCAAGCACGATCACAATTTATTCGAGCCTATGTCAGATTCGACGATTCTTCGTTTCAGAAGTGTATTTATGTGCGGAATCGCTGTTTCGCGTGTTAGATCAGTGCATTTGCATGCAAACATTCCAAATTGGCACAGAAACTCCGATCCGCACAAACACGATCACGATTTATTCGAGCTTATGTCAGATTCGACGATTCTTCGTTTCAGAAGTGTATTTCTGTGCGTAATCGCTGTTTCGCGCGCTAGATCAGTGCATTTGTATTCAAATATGCGAAATTGGCACGGAAACTCCGATTCGGCAAGCACGACCACGATTTATTCGAGATTATGTCAGATTCGACGATTCTTCGTTTCAGAAGTGTATTTCTGTGCGGAATCGCTGTTTCGCGTGCTAGATCGGTGCATTTGCAGGCAAGTATGCCAAATTGGAATAGAAACTCCGACACGGCAAGCACGATCACGATTTATTCGACGTTATGTCAGATTCGACGATTCTTCGTTTCAGAAGTGTATTTCTGTGCGGAATCGCTGTTTCGCGTGCTATATCAGTGCATTTGCATGCAAGTATGCGAAATTGGAATTGAAACTCCGTCCCGGCAAGCACGATCACAATTTATTCGAGCCTATGTCAGATTCGACGATTATTCGTTTCACAAATGAATTTCTGTACGGAATCGCTGTTTAGCGATCTAGATCAGTGCATTTGTATTCAAATATGCGAAATTGGCACGAAAACTCTGATTCGGCAAGCACGATCACGATTTATTCGAGCTTATGTCAGATTCGACAATTATTCGTTTCACAAATGAATTTCTGTGCGGAATCGCTGTTTCGCGTAGTAGATCAGTGCATTTGCAAGCAAGTATGCCAAATTGGAATAGAAACTCCGACCCGGCAAGCCCGATCACGATTTATTCGAGCTTATGTCAGATTCGACGATTCTTTGTTTCAGAAGTGAATTTCTGTGCGGAATCGCTGTTTCGCTGCTAGATCAGTGCATTTGTATGCAGATATGCGAAATTGGCACGGAAACTCCGATTCGGCAAGCACGATCACGATTTATTCGAGCTTATGTCAGATTCGACGATTCTTCGTTTCAGAAGTGTATTTCTGTGCGGAATCGCTGTTTCGCGTGCTATATCAGTGCATTTGCATGCAAGTATGCGAAATTGGAATAGAAACTCCGACCCGGCAAGCACGATCACAATTTATTCGAGCCTATGTCAGTTTCGACATTCTTCGTTTCAGAAGTGTATTTCTGTGCGGAATCGCTGTTTCGCGCGCTAGATCAGAGCATTTGCATGCAAATATGCGAAATTGGCACGAAATCTCCGATTTGGCAAGCACGATCACGATTTATTCGAGCTTATGTCAGATTCGACGATTCTTTGTTTCAGAAGTGTATTTCTGTGCGGAATCGCTATTTCGCGTGCTAGATCAGTGCATTTGTATGCAGATATGCGAAATTGGCACGGAAACTCCGATTCGGCAAGCACGATCACGATTTATTCGAGCTTATGTCAGATTCGACGATTCTTCGTTTCAGAAGTGTATTTCTGTGCGGAATCGCTGTTTCGCGTGCTAGATCGGTGCATTTGCAGGCAAGTATGCCAAATTGGAATAGAAACTCCGACACGGCAAGCACGATCACGATTTATTCGACGTTATGTCAGATTCGACGATTCTTCGTTTCAGAAGTGTATTTCTGTGCGGAATCGCTGTTTCGCGTGCTAGATCAGTGCATTTGCATGCAAATATGCGAAATTGGACAGAAACTCCGACCAGGCAAGCACGATCACAATTTATTCGAGCCTATGTCAGATTCGACGATTCTTCGTTTCAGAAGTGTATTTATGTGCGGAATCGCTGTTTCGCGTGTTAGATCAGTGCATTTGCATGCAAACATTCCAAATTGGCACAGAAACTCCGATCCGCACAAACACGATCACGATTTATTCGAGCTTATGTCAGATTCGACGATTCTTCGTTTCAGAAGTGTATTTCTGTGCGTAATCGCTGTTTCGCGCGCTAGATCAGTGCATTTGTATTCAAATATGCGAAATTGGCACGGAAACTCCGATTCGGCAAGCACGACCACGATTTATTCGAGATTATGTCAGATTCGACGATTCTTCGTTTCAGAAGTGTATTTCTGAGCGGAATCGCTGTTTCGCGTGCTAGATCGGTGCATTTGCAGGCAAGTATGCCAAATTGGAATAGAAACTCCGACACGGCAAGCACGATCACGATTTATTCGACGTTATGTCAGATTCGACGATTCTTCGTTTCAGAAGTGTATTTCTGTGCGGAATCGCTGTTTCGCGTGCTATATCAGTGCATTTGCATGCAAGTATGCGAAATTGGAATTGAAACTCCGTCCCGGCAAGCACGATCACAATTTATTCGAGCCTATGTCAGATTCGACGATTATTCGTTTCACAAATGAATTTCTGTACGGAATCGCTGTTTAGCGATCTAGATCAGTGCATTTGTATTCAAATATGCGAAATTGGCACGGAAACTCCGATTCGGCAAGCACGACCACGATTTATTCGAGATTATGTCAGATTCGACGATTCTTCGTTTCAGAAGTGTATTTCTGTGCGGAATCGCTGTTTCGCGTGCTAGATCGGTGCATTTGCAGGCAAGTATGCCAAATTGGAATAGAAACTCCGACACGGCAAGCACGATCACGATTTATTCGACGTTATGTCAGATTCGACGATTCTTCGTTTCAGAAGTGTATTTCTGTGCGGAATCGCTGTTTCGCGTGCTAGATCAGTGCATTTGCATGCAAATATGCGAAATTGGACAGAAACTCCGACCAGGCAAGCACGATCACAATTTATTCGAGCCTATGTCAGATTCGACGATTCTTCGTTTCAGATGTGTATTTATGTGCGGAATCGCTGTTTCGCGTGTTAGATCAGTGCATTTGCATGCAAACATTCCAAATTGGCACAGAAAGTCCGATCCGCACAAACACGATCATGATTTATTCGAGCTTATGTCAGATTCGACGATTCTTCGTTTCAGAAGTGTATTTCTGTGCGGAATCGCTGTTTCGCGAGCTAGATCAGTGCATTTGCATGCAAATATGCGAAATTGGCACGAAATCTCCGATTTGGCAAGCACGATCATGGTTTATTCGAGCTTATGTCAGATTCGACGATTATTCGTTTCACAAATGAATATCTGTACGGAATCGCTGTTTAGCGTGCTAGATCAGTGCATTTGTATGCAAATATGCTAAATTGGTACGGAAACTCCGATTCGGCAAGCACGACCACGATTTATTCGATCTTATGTCAGATTCGACGATTCTTCGTTTCAGAAGTGTATTACTTTGCGGAATCGCTGTTTCGCGTGCTATATCAGTGCATTTGCATGCAAGTATGCGAAATTGGAATTGAAACTCCGACCCGGCAAGCACGATCACAATTTATTCGAGCCTATGTCAGATTCGACGATTATTCGTTTCACAAATGAATTTCTGTACGGAATCGCTGTTTAGCGATCTAGATCAGTGCATTTGTATTCAAATATGCGAAATTGGCACGGAAACTCCGATTCGGCAAGCACGACCACGATTTATTCGAGATTATGTCAGATTCGACGATTCTTCGTTTCAGAAGTGTATTTCTGTGCGGAATCGCTGTTTCGCGCGCTAGATCAGTGCATTTGCAGGCAAGTATGCCAAATTGGAATAGAAACTCCGACACGGCAAGCACGATCACGATTTATTCGAGATTATGTCAGATTCGACGATTCTTCGTTTCAGAAGTGTATTTCTGTGCGGAATCGCTGTTTCGCGCGCTAGATCAGAGCATTTGCATGCAAATATGCGAAATTGGCACGAAATCTCCGATTTGGCAAGCACGATCACGATTTATTCGAGCTTATGTCAGATTCGACGATTCTTTGTTTCAGAAGTGTATTTCTGTGCGGAATCGCTATTTCGCGTGCTAGATCAGTGCATTTGTATGCAGATATGCGAAATTGGCACGGAAACTCCGATTTGGCAAGCACGATCACAATTTATTCGAGCCTATGTCAGATTCGACGATTCTTCGTTTCAGAAGTGTATTTCAGTGCGGAATCGCTGTTTCGCGTGCTAGATCAGTGCATTTGCATGCAAATATGCGAAATTGGCACGAAAACTCCGATTCGGCAAGCACGATCACGATTTATTCGAGCTTATGTCAGATTCGACAATTATTCGTTTCACAAATGAATTTCTGTGCGGAATCGCTGTTTCGCGTAGTAGATCAGTGCATTTGCAAGCAAGTATGCCAAATTGGAATAGAAACTCCGACCCGGCAAGCCCGATCACGATTTATTCGAGCTTATGTCAGATTCGACGATTCTTTGTTTCAGAAGTGTATTTCTGTGCGGAATCGCTGTTTCGCTGCTAGATCAGTGCATTTGTATGCAGATATGCGAAATTGGCACGGAAACTCCGATTCGGCAAGCACGATCACGATTTATTCGAGCTTATGTCAGATTCGACGATTCTTCGTTTCAGAAGTGTATTTCTGTGCGGAATCGCTGTTTCGCGTGCTATATCAGTGCATTTGCATGCAAGTATGCGAAATTGGAATAGAAACTCCGACCCGGCAAGCACGATCACAATTTATTCGAGCCTATGTCAGTTTCGACATTCTTCGTTTCAGAAGTGTATTTCTGTGCGGAATCGCTGTTTCGCGCGCTAGATCAGAGCATTTGCATGCAAATATGCGAAATTGGCACGAAATCTCCGATTTGGCAAGCACGATCACGATTTATTCGAGCTTATGTCAGATTCGACGATTCTTTGTTTCAGAAGTGTATTTCTGTGCGGAATCGCCATTTCGCGTGCTAGATCAGTGCATTTGTATGCAGATATGCGAAATTGGCACGGAAACTCCGATTCGGCAAGCACGATCACGATTTATTCGAGCTTATGTCAGATTCGACGATTCTTCGTTTCAGAAGTGTATTTCTGTGCGGAATCGCTGTTTCGCGTGCTAGATCGGTGCATTTGCAGGCAAGTATGCCAAATTGGAATAGAAACTCCGACACGGCAAGCACGATCACGATTTATTCGACGTTATGTCAGATTCGACGATTCTTCGTTTCAGAAGTGTATTTCTGTGCGGAATCGCTGTTTCGCGTGCTAGATCAGTGCATTTGCATGCAAATATGCGAAATTGGACAGAAACTCCGACCAGGCAAGCACGATCACAATTTATTCGAGCCTATGTCAGATTCGACGATTCTTCGTTTCAGAAGTGTATTTATGTGCGGAATCGCTGTTTCGCGTGTTAGATCAGTGCATTTGCATGCAAACATTCCAAATTGGCACAGAAACTCCGATCCGCACAAACACGATCACGATTTATTCGAGCTTATGTCAGATTCGACGATTCTTCGTTTCAGAAGTGTATTTCTGTGCGTAATCGCTGTTTCGCGCGCTAGATCAGTGCATTTGTATTCAAATATGCGAAATTGGAATAGAAACTCCGACACGGCAAGCACGATCACGATTTATTCGACGTTATGTCAGATTCGACGATTCTTCGTTTCAGAAGTGTATTTCTGTGCGGAATCGCTGTTTCGCGTGCTATATCAGTGCATTTGCATGCAAGTATGCGAAATTGGAATTGAAACTCCGTCCCGGCAAGCACGATCACAATTTATTCGAGCCTATGTCAGATTCGACGATTATTCGTTTCACAAATGAATTTCTGTACGGAATCGCTGTTTAGCGATCTAGATCAGTGCATTTGTATTCAAATATGCGAAATTGGCACGGAAACTCCGATTCGGCAAGCACGACCACGATTTATTCGAGATTATGTCAGATTCGACGATTCTTCGTTTCAGAAGTGTATTTCTGTGCGGAATCGCTGTTTCGCGTGCTAGATCGGTGCATTTGCAGGCAAGTATGCCAAATTGGAATAGAAACTCCGACACGGCAAGCACGATCACGATTTATTCGACGTTATGTCAGATTCGACGATTCTTCGTTTCAGAAGTGTATTTCTGTGCGGAATCGCTGTTTCGCGTGCTAGATCAGTGCATTTGCATGCAAATATGCGAAATTGGACAGAAACTCCGACCAGGCAAGCACGATCACAATTTATTCGAGCCTATGTCAGATTCGACGATTCTTCGTTTCAGAAGTGTATTTATGTGCGGAATCGCTGTTTCGCGTGTTAGATCAGTGCATTTGCATGCAAACATTCCAAATTGGCACAGAAAGTCCGATCCGCACAAACACGATCATGATTTATTCGAGCTTATGTCAGATTCGACGATTCTTCGTTTCAGAAGTGTATTTCTGTGCGTAATCGCTGTTTCGCGCGCTAGATCAGTGCATTTGCATGCAAGTATGACAAATTGGAATAGAAACTCCGACCGGCAATCACGATCACGATTTATTCGAGCTTATGTCAGATTCGACAATTCTTCGTTTCAGAAGTGTATTTCTGTGCGGAATCGCTGTTTCGCGCGCTAGATCAGTGCATTTGCATGCAAGTATGCGAAAGTGGAATTGAAACTCCGACCCGGCAAGCACGATCACAATTTATTCGAGCCTATGTCAGATTCGACGATTATTCGTTTCACAAATGAATTTCTGTACGGAATCGCTGTTTAGCGATCTAGATCAGTGCATTTGTATTCAAATATGCGAAATTGGCACGGAAACTCCGATTCGGCAAGCACGACCACGATTTATTCGAGATTATGTCAGATTCGACGATTCTTCGTTTCAGAAGTGTATTTCTGTGCGGAATCGCTGTTTCGCGCGCTAGATCAGTGCATTTGCAGGCAAGTATGCCAAATTGGAATAGAAACTCCGACACGGCAAGCACGATCACGATTTATTCGAGATTATGTCAGATTCGACGATTCTTCGTTTCAGAAGTGTATTTCTGTGCGGAATCGCTGTTTCGCGCGCTAGATCAGAGCATTTGCATGCAAATATGCGAAATTGGCACGAAATCTCCGATTTGGCAAGCACGATCACGATTTATTCGAGCTTATGTCAGATTCGACGATTCTTTGTTTCAGAAGTGTATTTCTGTGCGGAATCGCTATTTCGCGTGCTAGATCAGTGCATTTGTATGCAGATATGCGAAATTGGCACGGAAACTCCGATTCGGCAAGCACGATCACGATTTATTCGAGCTTATGTCAGATTCGACGATTCTTCGTTTCAGAAGTGTATTTCTGTGCGGAATCGCTGTTTCGCGTGCTAGATCGGTGCATTTGCATGCAAGTATGCCAAATTGGAATAGAAACTCCGACACGGCAAGCACGATCACGATTTATTCGACGTTATGTCAGATTCGACGATTCTTCGTTTCAGACGTGTATTTCTGTGCGGAATCGCTGTTTCGCGTGCTAGATCAGTGCATTTGCATGCAAATATGCGAAATTGGACAGAAACTCCGACCAGGCAAGCACGATCACAATTTATTCGAGCCTATGTCAGATTCGACGATTCTTCGTTTCAGAAGTGTATTTATGTGCGGAATCGCTGTTTCGCGTGTTAGATCAGTGCATTTGCATGCAAACATTCCAAATTGGCACAGAAACTCCGATCCGCACAAACACGATCACGATTTATTCGAGCTTATGTCAGATTCGACGATTCTTCGTTTCAGAAGTGTATTTCTGTGCGTAATCGCTGTTTCGCGCGCTAGATCAGTGCATTTGCATGCAAGTATGACAAATTGGAATAGAAACTCCGACCGGCAATCACGATCACGATTTATTCGAGCTTATGTCAGATTCGACGATTCTTCGTTTCAGAAGTGTATTTCTGTGCGGAATCGCTGTTTCGCGCGCTAGATCAGTGCATTTGCATGCAAGTATGCGAAAGTGGAATTGAAACTCCGACCCGGCAAGCACGATCACAATTTATTCGAGCCTATGTCAGATTCGACGATTATTCGTTTCACAAATGAATTTCTGTACGGAATCGCTGTTTAGCGAGCTAGATCAGTGCATTTGTATTCAAATATGCGAAATTGGCACGGAAACTCCGATTCGGCAAGCACGACCACGATTTATTCGGGATTATGTCAGATTCGACGATTCTTCGTTTGAGAAGTGTATTTCTGTGCGGAATCGTTGTTTCGCGCGCTAGATCAGTGCATTTGCATGCAAATATGCGAAATTGGCACGAAAACTCCGATTCGGCAAGCACGATCATGATTTATTCGAGCTTATGTCAGATTCGACGATTCTTCGTTTCAGAAGTGTATTTCTGTGCGGAATCGCTGTTTCGCGTGCTAGATCGGTGCATTTGCAGGCAAGTATGCCAAATTGGAATAGAAACTCCGACACGGCAAGCACGATCACGATTTATTCGACGTTATGTCAGATTCGACGATTCTTCGTTTCAGAAGTGTATTTCTGTGCGGAATCGCTGTTTCGCGTGCTAGATCAGTGCATTTGCATGCAAATATGCGAAATTGGACAGAAACTCCGACCAGGCAAGCACGATCACAATTTATTCGAGCCTATGTCAGATTCGACGATTCTTCGTTTCAGAAGTGTATTTATGTGCGGAATCGCTGTTTCGCGTGTTAGATCAGTGCATTTGCATGCAAACATTCCAAATTGGCACAGAAACTCCGATCCGCACAAACACGATCACGATTTATTCGAGCTTATGTCAGATTCGACGATTCTTCGTTTCAGAAGTGTATTTCTGTGCGTAATCGCTGTTTCGCGCGCTAGATCAGTGCATTTGTATTCAAATATGCGAAATTGGCACGGAAACTCCGATTCGGCAAGCACGACCACGATTTATTCGAGATTATGTCAGATTCGACGATTCTTCGTTTCAGAAGTGTATTTCTGTGCGGAATCGCTGTTTCGCGTGCTAGATCGGTGCATTTGCAGGCAAGTATGCCAAATTGGAATAGAAACTCCGACACGGCAAGCACGATCACGATTTATTCGACGTTATGTCAGATTCGACGATTCTTCGTTTCAGAAGTGTATTTCTGTGCGGAATCGCTGTTTCGCGTGCTATATCAGTGCATTTGCATGCAAGTATGCGAAATTGGAATTGAAACTCCGTCCCGGCAAGCACGATCACAATTTATTCGAGCCTATGTCAGATTCGACGATTATTCGTTTCACAAATGAATTTCTGTACGGAATCGCTGTTTAGCGAGCTAGATCAGTGCATTTGTATTCAAATATGCGAAATTGGCACGGAAACTCCGATTCGGCAAGCACGACCACGATTTATTCGGGATTATGTCAGATTCGACGATTCTTCGTTTGAGAAGTGTATTTCTGTGCGGAATCGTTGTTTCGCGCGCTAGATCAGTGCATTTGCATGCAAATATGCGAAATTGGCACGAAAACTCCGATTCGGCAAGCACGATCATGATTTATTCGAGCTTATGTCAGATTCGACGATTCTTCGTTTCAGAAGTGTATTTCTGTGCGGAATCGCTGTTTCGCGTGCTAGATCGGTGCATTTGCAGGCAAGTATGCCAAATTGGAATAGAAACTCCGACACGGCAAGCACGATCACGATTTATTCGACGTTATGTCAGATTCGACGATTCTTCGTTTCAGAAGTGTATTTCTGTGCGGAATCGCTGTTTCGCGTGCTAGATCAGTGCATTTGCATGCAAATATGCGAAATTGGACAGAAACTCCGACCAGGCAAGCACGATCACAATTTATTCGAGCCTATGTCAGATTCGACGATTCTTCGTTTCAGAAGTGTATTTATGTGCGGAATCGCTGTTTCGCGTGTTAGATCAGTGCATTTGCATGCAAACATTCCAAATTGGCACAGAAACTCCGATCCGCACAAACACGATCACGATTTATTCGAGCTTATGTCAGATTCGACGATTCTTCGTTTCAGAAGTGTATTTCTGTGCGTAATCGCTGTTTCGCGCGCTAGATCAGTGCATTTGTATTCAAATATGCGAAATTGGCACGGAAACTCCGATTCGGCAAGCACGACCACGATTTATTCGAGATTATGTCAGATTCGACGATTCTTCGTTTCAGAAGTGTATTTCTGTGCGGAATCGCTGTTTCGCGTGCTAGATCGGTGCATTTGCAGGCAAGTATGCCAAATTGGAATAGAAACTCCGACACGGCAAGCACGATCACGATTTATTCGACGTTATGTCAGATTCGACGATTCTTCGTTTCAGAAGTGTATTTCTGTGCGGAATCGCTGTTTCGCGTGCTATATCAGTGCATTTGCATGCAAGTATGCGAAATTGGAATTGAAACTCCGTCCCGGCAAGCACGATCACAATTTATTCGAGCCTATGTCAGATTCGACGATTATTCGTTTCACAAATGAATTTCTGTACGGAATCGCTGTTTAGCGATCTAGATCAGTGCATTTGCAGGCAAGTATGCCAAATTGGAATAGAAACTCCGACACGGCAAGCACGATCACGATTTATTCGACGTTATGTCAGATTCGACGATTCTTCGTTTCAGAAGTGTATTTCTGTGCGGAATC